>NC_053022.1:304661002-304755655 GCF_003073215.2 Triticum urartu
AGAGACTCTTTGTTATTTGGTTGCAGGGTTGCTTGAGAGAGACCATCTTCATCCTACGCCTCCTACGGATTGATAAACCTTAGGTCATCCACTTGAGGGACATTTGCTACTGTCCTACAAACCTCTGCACTTGGAGGCCCAACAACGTCTACAAGAAGAAGGTTGTGTAGTAGACATCAAGCTCTTTTCTGGCACCGTTGCCGGGGAGGTGAGTGCTTGAAGGTATATCTTTAGATCTTGCAATCGAGTCTTTTAGTTTCTTGTTTTATCACTAGTTTAGTTTATAAAAGAAAACTATGAAAAATGGAATTGAGTTTGTCTCATACGCTTCATCTTTTAAATATCTTTCGTGAGTATGATGGAAAGGAAAAATTGTACTCAAGTGCTAGAAGAAGAAATCTATAAAATGTTTGGCACTAAATATTTGAATGATGAGCATGATTGCAATGTTGTTAGTATGAATTCCTTGAATCATATTTTTATAACATGCATAGACCAACTAAGGAAGTATTTTTTTAAAGTTAAAAATATCGTTATCTCCATGAGAAATCTGAGTTTGAAAAAAAAAACATGTTTGTATAATATTTAGACTTGTTTGTGTGGCCCATCTGGAGTCGGGCTTGCATCTCCTTTCCTGTTATTAAGGATTTCTCTGCATACATGGTTACACAAATGGACCGTTACACCAAACAGCACAATGTCTATTTCAAACACGAATTGTTTTGAAAATTAAATTAAGTTTTAGCACGGAGGAACAGTCCAGACTTGAAACAGCGGATGCAACCACTTTACAAATTCAAACTCTTTAGTACCCATTTATGATTATAACGTCTAATGGAACAAGGTGTCAATAGAATAAAGAGTTATTTGAAATGTGTTTCATTCGTTCTTTACAAAGTGGTAGATACAATTTCACTGAAAATAAGAATTTTCAGGCTCATTTAAAACGGTATTTTCATGCATACAAACCATAACTAAACAACGTGAATGTAAATATATATGACTGAGTCATACTTCCTAATACAAAAGCAAGTAGGTAGGCCTGTTTTAGAGATTGTGGTAAATTACAGGTCATTATTACACGCAAAATGTTTTTGTTTCGGAGCAGAACACTGATATCTTTGTCTTCATATCCTTTTCTTCTCAGAGCTGGAGTGTGATGCCTTGCTCCTATTCATGGCTCTTGACCTACAATTTTTGAACAAACTAAATTAGTTATTCATTCAATGGGAAATCTGAAGTGGGGATTACTTCGCCAATATCGTTAGCAAGTTTATGAGGGAAAAGAAAGCAATGTAACTTCCAAAAGCAAAGGTAAGAATGAAGTACATACTGTAGCTGGGAAAGTAGGAACATGAGCTGCGACATGTTTCAGAAAAATGGTCGAGGTTCCCTGATCCTAATAATATGAGCTACGATTATTTTGTCAGGGACTCATGGCTGTATATAACTTTCACAAGCAACATCCCATATGTGACAACCTACCTTCGACCACAAAGCTATATAATCTATATAATGGTGAAAAATGGAGCTTTCGATAACATACATACCTATTTTTCCTAAAGCAAAGCTAAGAATGAAGTACACAGTATTTTAACTGGAAAAGTAGGAAAATTAAATCATATACTCTGAAACATATTGCAGAAAGAGAAGTGTGAAGCACACTTCCTTGAAATTTGAACATAAGCGGACATATATTTTTGTTGAGCCTGCTATATATCTATGGGGAAGCATGGATAAGAAAAGATAGAAATTTAGAAAATGTATGCAAATTCACATATATTTTTCTAAAATCCCATGGAAATGTGTTGGTCCACTTGGTCTATCAGGTTAGTGTATTTCAAAAAAGCAAATCCGGCAGCTAATAGTTTGGATAAAACCTCTAGATAGTAGAAAACAACTTCCAATGATTCAATTGTACATACTAAAAAGTTCGCCAGGAAATGAGACGAGCCAGCAAAATACACTAAGTTACAGAAGAAGCACCTAAAATACAATAGTGGCAGTTAGTTTGGCAAGAAACCTGCATATATTTGAGTGCAATTCACATCCTCTAGGCCATCGTTCTCACGCATTTTTTTCTAGTAAGTAGAAAGCATATACAAAGTATGAAAAAGGGATACAGATTACACAACAAATAGTAGTTTTAGAGCTTTAGAAGGCCGTCCAGTTTTGCATAGTATGCTTTCACCTATGGAGAACTGGACACTGTACTACTAATTTCAGAGTCAAGACATATTTCAATCTCTAAAAGAAACCTGACACGAATCATCTGCTACTCTAGAAATTTGATTTATCACGCCTAACCAACATGGAACGATCATCTAACTTTCTGGCTATACTAACGTGTAAATATTTGGCAGGTATAGACTATAGTGTCAACCATACAGTATTATTTGCAAAAGCAAGGAAGGTTGCTGTAGCTAGATAAATGACCCGTTTCAAGTTGACTGCCAAATTTTTATTACAAAGTGGATGCCTACTAATAGCGCATCTCGGGGAATCACAGTGAGATTGAAAGGCCTGGAGAAATGCAAAACGGCAAGATAAAATTCAGACATTGGCATAGAGAGAAACTAATAGAAAAACATGCACCATCAATCACTCACCAAGGTCAGCAGCTGGACAATAGCTGAGCTGCCGTAGATGGTTACCAAGTAATGAACAGAAGGAAAATCAGTACAAAATAACCATGAGAGCACCAAACTATCTGCAAACAAGAAGGCCCTTTCTTGGATTATACAGGACGAGTACGCCATGATGATCCAAAGAACAAAAATATGGATTTAAATTTATAGAGCAATGCTAGGAAGATATTGTCTTGAAGAACGGAAAGTAAGAGAACAATAAAGCAAGCAACGAACCTGCAAAAATATCCTCCAAATTTTGCGTGAAAATCCATCGAATATATCCTTGACCGCATATTTGTCTCTGTCAAGGTACTCTACAGGAAGGTTCTCCAAAAAACAGAGTAAAGTTGTTTTTCCTTTTTGAGAGTTTGATAGCAAACCTGCAATGCATCAAAAAGGGATTAGAATTGATAAGAAAATAAATCTCTGCTATTTTATAGTCAAAGAACATGCTTCAATCAACAAAAATACAAAAACATTGAAATTTGACGGTGTAAGGAACCTGCAGTGATATATTGAGCCATAAACTACTTTGCAATTATATATTGAACCATAAACCTGAAACTCTACTTTGATGCCAATATATTTATAACTGGGAAAGTAGGAAAATGAAATCATATACTCTAAAACATATTGCAGAAACAGAAGCGTGAAGCACACTTCCTTGAAATTTGAACACAAGTGAACATTCATTTAGAATATGTAGCTAACATAAACTTAAGCAAGACTATTCAAATGATCATGGTACATGGTGGATTTATCATAATTGATATTTGGCTGGAAGTGGATAAGTTCTCTAGTTATTCTGAAGCTCATTTTCAGTAGTCAGATAAATCAACCTGATTTCCTAGCTTAGACGTTTCAGACATGTCTCACAATATGATGTGACCATGGGTTCAATCCCATATTCAATTATGTACGAAGAGACATTTGGGTACAATCTTGGAAAGCTATTTGGAAAAGAGAGGCCATACTGATACATTTAGATCAAACCCCATGTGTAGTGGGCGCAGCAGTGGTAGCAAACAAAGAGCCTTACCTGAATGTGAAACGATGCTTAGCATTCTGCCTCACCAATTGATCTGCAAAGGATCTTCACAAAAGAGAGCATATTAGAGAGAGAGATAGGATTAGGCAAATGTATATAGCAAAGCATCTACAGTAATGTCATCACACTGCCAGTTTCAATTCACGCAAAACAATTGACAATTTAGTCAACAAATAGCTTCAAGTTCTCATGATCATAGTTGATTTCATAATCTAGTCCACCATGTTGATGCTCTGAATATCAATTAAAAAAGTTCATTTGAAAGGATTATTTTAGACTACATAACTTGAAGTGGTGTAGCAATTAAGTACTACAGCAGACCGAATAGTAACAGGCCAATTATAAACAATGCAGTGCAATGCCCTTTTCCTTATGATGGTGTTCCTTAGTGTAACCTACAAACCAAATCGAGCATGAAAATAACCATGTTACCTATTTTTGTGCTACATATAGACTGAAACCAAGTAAGATAATGTAACCTGACAAGAAGTACAGTATCGTTGATAACAGAATAGAAATTGAGAACTGGCCATTCCAAACAAAAACAACATTGCTAGTGTTGCAAAAATGGATAATCCAACGTCAAATAGTGATGCCTCCGTCAATCAAATCCCTGGGAATTTTCCTGCAGATGGCATAACACAAAAACAAATCTCAAAACACTGTACAACTCAGTAGAGATCCAAAAACTGCACTGGACAATGCCAGCAAAAAAGTCACACCCACCGACTATCATTAGACCATACCGTAATTTTTGCATTTTCAGTGTTAAGATCGTTCATAAATATATCATCTATAGTGCAGTTCTCCAGAAATAGACGAGCTAATCATTCTGTTCTACAAAAAGACCTAAATCAGTACTGCCGACTATCCATGCTCAAAGTAAAAACATCAATTCATAGCTAATCCCCAAATACAGATAGTAATCCAACGAAATCAAAACACCGCAGTCACCAAATATGGAGATCTGAAGATCGGAAGGGAGGAAGATGGTACCTGTAAAAGTCGACGGACTTGAGCTTGCTCGAGGAGTGGCCAAACGCACACAACACACATGCAGCAAGCAGGGCAGGAGGACCAGGGAGAGCAGGGATTCGAAGGAAGTTACCTTGCCGGGACTGGATTCCTGGGGGTAATGGTGGAGCTGACTCTCGGCGGCGGCCAGGGCGACTCCACCCGGCGGCCAGGGTGACTCCATGCGGCGGCTAGCAAATCCAGGCGGCAGCGGTGGCGAGGCCATGTGGGCGAGTAAGATTAGGAGTGGTCTTCTCCTAGGCTCGGGCTGATGGCATCCCTGACGGCGCATCGAGGGCAGCGGCGTTGGAGAGGAGGGAGCAGGGAGGAAACGAGGTGGAGGGGGCTCGAGGGCGGCGACGTGGGAGAGGAGGGAGCAGGGAGGAGACGAGGCGGAGGGGGCGCGGGCCTGACGAGAAGGGTTGGCGCGGCGGCCACGGTTTTGACCCTTTTGCACGTTACACAGGACGAGCGCGGCGCTCGGGCAGTGGGATCGGCGAATCCCGACCGCAATGAGACGTGCAGCCAGTGCCACTGACGAAAGGGACCAGGAGCAGCACCGGCCCATCCGTCATCACTATAGGACAGACGCGGGTGCATAAGCCGGGTACACACACATCGTCCTATCCCTACGCAACTGCTCCCCATAACGCACGCCGCGGGCAGTGCGAGGAGCGGTCCCCACGCGCGTTTGACCCGCGACGCGACGTAGGAGACAAAGCTCACATGAAAAAGTCATAAAAGTGAGACCAACTTGTGGGACCAAATAACAGGCAGGCCCACTTGCAGCCGCACAACAGGCGAAATGGAGGGGCTAGCGGGAAGCAGAAATGACACAGCGTCCATGACGCGTGCACGCGGCGCTGCAGAAGAGGCCGCTCGCGCACCCCAAAAACGGGCACCCAACCAATCGGAAATCGCCCGAGCCCACAGGTCATTCCCTGTCCACGTTTCACCGCGCAGTCAAAATAACAACACACGTTTTCCAGCCAGATCCAACGGACAGCAGCAAAAAAAAGACCGCGTTGACCCTGATCAAACGGCCAACGAAGGCTGAAATCGGGGGAGCCTTTTCCATGCGAGTTGGCCAGCTTCATTATTGTTTTAAATCTGACAAGATTCAATTGTTACCTCAAATTAGAGCACATTCAGGCAGCTGGCCCTACCTCTTCTTCCAAAGAAGCAGTGGCCTCCGCCGCGCGATGGAGTAGGCCCTGTGCCATCCATCGTTCCGACCAACACGGGGAAAGTCTGACGTTAACTCCTGTAACGGACGTCGTCGACGGACCCTGGCACCAGCGGCGGCGGCAGGACTTCGATTGATGGATTGACCACTTCTTCGACATGCACGAACACTGGATACATGTACATCCCTAACGTGGTCTGCGGCGATCTTAGTGGCGACAAATAGTACAACTCCGGTTCCTGCATCGGTATCTCAATACCAATCACCTTCGGTATGGTGGACGGCTTCTTCATCCATGCCATAACCGTCAGAGCCCAGCTGTCTGAAGGAACAAACATACTTACGAGCTCACCTCCAAGGTCGTTGATAAGCTCATTCATGGACTCGTTGTTCCAAGCACGTTGAGGTATGCCGTGAAAGGTAAGCTTTGTTAAAAACTCATGCTCAGAGGGCACCGAGCCCCATCCTGGGTGCCACCGATCAAAGCTCACCAGCGCGCCATCGCAGAACAAACGCCGGAAAGATTTGAACACACGACTGCAGTCGAAAGTTGTCCGGAACCTGACGAAGAACTCAACCGGTGGCGGACAGACTTCGATTAGCAAGTCACTTATTTGGATGTCGTGCGCAATGCCAAGAGCTTTGACAAGGTCGTCCGGCGAGACGGGAGGCCGGTCGCCGTTGATGGTTACTGTCGGTGTCAAAACCGGCGGATCTCGGGTACGGGGTCCCGAACTGTGCGTCTAGGTCGGATGGTAACAGGAGGCAGGGGACACGATGTTTTACCCAGGTTCGGGCCCTCTTGATGGAGGTAAAACCCTACGTCATGCTTGATTAATATTGATGATATGGATAGTACAAGAGTAGATCTACCACGAGATCAGAGAGGCCAAACCCTAGAAGCTAGCCTATGGTATGATTGTTGCTCGTCCTACGGACTAAAACTCTCCGGTTTATATAGACATCGGAGAGGGCTAGGGTTACACATAGTCGGTTACAATGGTAGGAGATCTACATATCCGTATCGCCAATGCTTGCCTTCCACGCAAGGAAAGTCCCTTCCGAACACGGGACGAAGTCGTCAATCTTGTATCTTCATAGTCCAGGAGTCCGGCCGAAGATATAGTCCGGCTACCCGGACACCTCCTAATCCAGGACTCCCTCAGTAGCCCCCGAACCAGGCTTCAATGACGATGAGTCCGGCGTGCAAATTGTTTTCGGCATTGCAAGGCGGGTTCTTCTCCAAATTCCGTGTACCTGTTGAATAGTGTCCGGTTCCTTGTAAATGTAGTGCTCCTCGGCTTCTACGTCCAATAATGGTCGTTTCCCACGTGTCAAATGGATACGAAAAGTCAGGGTGTTTTTTATATTTACACCCCTAGCCGCGTGAATGAGCCGCCTATTTAAGGGGACGAGGATTTAGATCCAACCCACACCTTCTCCCTTCCGCGAGTATTCATCAGAGCGCATCCGACAGAGGTCCATTCTATCATGGCCGGCCACCGCAGCTCCTCCTCTCGCCCCTCCAGCCCTCAACCTGGAGATTGGAAGAGGTGCTCCATCCCGCACAGCGAGCTAGTGAAGCTCCAGACCAAGGGATTTCTCCCCCCGGCCTATATGGTCCCGGTTCGAACCGGACTTGCCACCTATAATGGCGGAGAGCAAGCGGAGAGCGCCCCCAATCCCTCCAAAGGAGAGCGGGTATGCCTTGCCCCTTACTTAATAAGAGGGTTCGGATTTCCAATTCACCCGTTTCTCCGGGGGCTTCTGGAGTTCTATGGCCTCCAGCTGCACAACCTCACGCCTGCCTCCATATTGCATATCGCGGGCTTCGTAGCCCTTTGCGAGCTGTTTTTGGGCTGCAAGGCTCATTTCGCGCTGTGGAAAAGGTTATTTTGCCTTGTGCCCCGCTCTAAGGAGGGGTCGATATATCGAGTGGGCGGAGCCAAAGTGTGGCGCATCGCCGGGACCGGATATCTATCCGGAACCCCAAAGAAGGCGTCCGAGGACTGGCCTTCGGAATAGTTTTATATAGAGGACGTCCCGCTGTCGGATCCTGTCTGAATCGGCCTCCCTGAGTTCGACAGTGCTCCCCTAAAGAAGCGCCTAAGTTGGCGTCCATGGAGCCCTCAGAGGGAAAGTGACAGGGACGTTATTTACCTGATGGGCCGGATAAGATTGTTAGCTCATTCCGGACTGACCATGATCGGGGTCATGGCCGCATGCATCATGCGAGGGGTGCAGCCGCTTCAGTATAGAGGCCGCCCCATGTGGGACTTCAACGGGGAGGACGACGCCACCCGCTACGGCCGTAAGGGGCCGGATTTGGCTGCCGCTCTAATAAAGACCTTGTCCGCTTTGTACAAGGGAGAAGAGGAGGAATTTCTCCGTGTCAACCCACGGGGTGGATTTTCTATGTACAATCCCCAAGTTGGGTAAGTGGACACTTTTACTTGCCCATTCGTTTTATATTCCCATTGTTAAACATTCAGTCTAATGACTTCAACGCAGGAACTGCGCCAGGCTGTTAAAGAAATAAACAGCCCTCCTCCACAACCTGAGGATCCGGGACGGTCCCTCGACCCGGCCTCTCAAGAGGATCCGGACTTATCTGTGGAGCTGATTGATGGAGTGTTTCATCAATTGAGCAAGGACAACGCCTTGGTGGCCATTACGGCCGATTATCCAGGGCTACTCCCAGCCTCACAGGTAACTGAGACCGGGGTCCCAGCACTTTGAAAAGGGATATGTCCTCACGTGTTTTCGATTGCCGTATGACAACCGTGTTTTGCAGGGGAGGCCCTTGAGATGGGAGGCCGAGCCTACGGCGACTAGCCAACGAGGGGCGACAAGGCCCCGCGAGCTGAAAAGAAGTGCGGTACGGACTGAGGCACCGGCGCAAAGGTATAGCGCGCCACCTTATTCCCAGGTGTTATTCCTTCGAGGCATATTAACGCTCGTGCTCTCTTCAGGATAAAGAGACCTCGCCGGACTATATCCGGAGAGGCTGCCAATCGCGCCTCCACCAGCCAGGCTCCAAAGCCTGGTCCGGAAGCGGAGGCGAACACGAGGCGCGCACTGGACGCTCCTCCGACAGAGGATGCGGACAGGTTGTCTGCCACCAATTCCGAGGTGGAGAGCGCCATGAACCACAGGCGTCGCTAGACAGTTCTTCGCGACGCTTGTTTCTCCCAAGAGGCATTGGATGCCTTCAATTCGGGAGACGCGTACCTTCGTGCCGCTCAAAATGGTCTAGCCAGAGCCACGGAGCAGTATGTGAAAGACATACAGGTAAGAAAATTTTGGTAATAATATATATATATATACCAGTAGCCCCGAGACTTGAAACAGTTAGAATAACTGATTTAAGGATCATCTGTTATGCAGGTTCTTACAGAAAAGAATACCCTGCTGTCCCAGGAGCTGGAAGAGTGCAAAGCCCAACTTGAGGCCGCACTAGCCGCGGCAGGGGAGCCCAAGGAGACCCCCTCTGGTAATATACGCTTCGAAAGATAAGTATTTTGCGAAGTGCGGCGTGGGTGCAAATCTGACAAATAAAATTGCAGATGGCGCCAGATTAAATCCGGAAGTGCAACAACTCCGACGCCAGCTGAAGGCTGGTGAGAGCGTGTTGACAAAGGTGAGGCGGGAGAAGAACGATCTCCAAGATGCCAACACCAAGCTGGGTGTTGAACTGAAGGACGTTCGTGCCCAGCTGTCGGACTCCGTGAAGGAGAATCAGCGGCTTCGACGCGGCATATATAGTAAGTGCTTAAACGAACTTTCAAAAAAGAGTTCGGCGAGGAAGTCGACTAACAGAGTAATGTCTGTAGGTATGCTAACAGGTCGTCCTGCAGAGGAAATGCCCGGTTCTACGGGTGACCTTCTTCCCGAGCTCTCACAACTGCACGAACGAGTTCGGCAGGTGATGCAAGGCGTCGCCCAGGCTTTGTGGCCATCCGTCTCCATGCCCGGAGGCCTTGGGGAGCTTGTAGAGAAGCTGAAGGGAGCGCGGCGACGCTTCCGATTGTGGAAGATGCCGGCCTGCCGTCAAGGCGCCAGGGAGGCCTGGGCCATGGTGAAGACGCGGTACACGAAGGCTGATCCAAACCACATGGCCGAGGTCGGACCCGTAGGGCCCGATGGAAGGAGATCCCTGTGAGCTTAGTATACGGCCAAGTAGAGTTGGCCGCAAAGTATTCCCAACAGGACTGTAAACTAGACAGCCTGTTAGATGGTATTGAAGAGGAATACAATCAGTCAGATTGACTATGTAATTTTAATTGACATGTGTAATGCCTTCTAGCCGGATTGTAGATCGTTTGTCATGGCCGACCTTTTTGCTTCAACCTCGGGACCTGACGGTCCGGAGTGTGTCCGAATACCCTCGCGGTTATATAAGAACCGGGGTATGCATGGAGACCAGGCGTAGGGGTCATTAGTGCTTGAACAGACAAGTTCCCAACTAGTTATGTTATATTACATGGTTAGTAAGAAACATCTTCCAGGAAGAATAGTTCCGTTAGGGGTTCCTTTCCCTGGGAGGCATGCCCTAAAGTGCATGTCCATTCTGCGAAAAGAGGCGCAGGAAAAACATCTGGGGGTGTATAGATAAAAAATAAGAAAAGATCATCTTTAGTTCACCGACCGAATATTCCCTTAAGAACGCTAGATTTCGGCTTCACCCAGTCTGAGGTACACATCCGGCTGACCCGGCAGTAACAATCGCAGATGTGCTCCCTTTACCACCTAGCCGAACAATCAGGGACGTAGGGGTAAGCACAGGAGCCAGGCAACCCAGCTTGGCCAAAACTTAAGTCATATTGATGCATATCATGGCGAATAAAAGGTACATGCTGAAGTGTGACACATGTGTTGGGCATGAAGCCCGTATAAATAAGCTTCTGTTTAAAGAAGCCCCCAGGTTTAATGAGCGCGGATAGCGCGTCATTTTATGAGCCTTTAAAGGCTATGAGAGAGAGAGGAGAAGGAGAGAAATGTAAGACAGAAAGTATGTGAAAAATGGACAGAGGAAGGAGACGAACACAGAGTCCGGCGCTAGGCATAGAATCTTCGGAGACGGGCTGCGTTCCATGGGTTCGGCTCGAGTCGGTTATCCGCTGCATCTCGCAGGCGGTACGCTCCACCAGTCAGAACTTGGTCAATTATGGAGGGACCTTCCCACTTGGGCTTGAGTTTGTCCTTTTTCTTGTCCGGCAGACGTAGAACTAATTCACCAACGTTGTAGTTTTTGGCCCGTACTTCTCTGCTTTGGTATCTTCGAGCCTGCTGTTGATAGAATGCGGAACGGGCTTTTGCCACGTCTCGCTCTTCCTCCAAGGCGTCCAAACTGTCCTGCCGATCGAGCTCGGCTTCTCTTTCTTCGTACATGCGCACTCGAGGTGAGTCATGAATTATGTCGCAGGGCAGAACTGCCTCTGCGCCGTACACCATGAAGAATGGTGTGTATCCGGTGGTGCGATTCGGCGTGGTCCGCAGCCCCCAGAGTACGGAGTCGAGCTCCTCTACCCGCTGTGTATTAGATTCCTTAAGGGACCGCACTAATCTGGGTTTGATGTCACTCATGATAAGACCATTTGCACGTTCGACCTGGCCGTTGGTTTGTGGGTGATAGACGGAAGCATAATCGAGCTTGATGCCCATGTTTTTGCACCAGAGTTTTACCTCATCGGCCGTAAAGTTCGTGCCGTTATAAGTGATGATGCTGTGGGGGACGCCGTAACGGTGTACAACCCCGGATATAAAGTCTATCACCGGTCCGGATTCGGCCGTCTTAACAGGCTTGGCTTCTATCCATTTGGTGAACTTATCCACCATGACCAGTAAGTATTTTTTTCTTGTGGGTTCCGCCTTTAAGGGGTCCAACCATGTCAAGCCCCCGGACCGCGAAGGGCCAAGTGATGGGGATAGTTTGGAGGGCGGTGGGTGACATATGGCTTTGGTTTGCAAAAAGCCGGCAACCGACGCATCGTTGGACTAAGTCCTGGGCGTCTGCCCGGGCTGTCGGCCAATAAAAGCCTGTACGGAAGGCCTTGCTTACAAGGGACCGAGCTGCAGCGTGATGTCCGCCGAGTCCGGCATGAATTTCAGCTAGGAGGTTCCGCCCTTCCTCTTCGGAGATGCACCTTTGAAGGACTCCGGTAGTGCTTTTCTTATAAAGCTCTCACTCATGGACTTTATAGGCTTTAGATCGCCGCACTATGCAGCGTGCCTCATTTTGGTCCTCAGGGAGTTCCTGCCTGGTAAGGTAGGCGAGGAATGGTTCTGTCCATGGGGCGATGACAGCCATTATTACGTGGGGTGAAGGTGTTATTGCATTGGCAGAGCCTCCAATTATGTCAGAGTGTTCGGTGTCGGGCAGTGCGGTTGGGTCCGGGATGTTATTGCCAGGTTCCCCTTCCCATACCACGGACGGCTTGAACAACCTTTCCAAGAAGATGTTGGGGGAGGACAACATCGCGTTTTGCGCCGATGCGTGCCAGGACATCTGCCGCCTGATTATTTTCCTGGGCTATATGGTGAAATTCGAGCCCTTCGAACCGAGCTGACATTTTTAGGACGGCGTTGCGATAAGCTGCCATTTTTGGATCCTTGGCAAGTCTCCATTTATTTGGGATATTGCGAGGTCCGAGTCCCCGCGCACCTCTAGGCGTTGAATGCCCATGGATACTGCCATTCGGAGACCATGTAAAAGGGCCTCATATTCGGCTGCGTTGTTGGAGTCTGTGTACATTATCTGGAGGACATATTGAACTGTGTCTCCTGTGGGGGACGTCAAAACGACGCCAGCCCCTAGACCGGCCAACATTGTGGAGCCGTCAAAGTGCATCACCCAGTTTGAATATGTGCCGTACTCTTTAGGGAGTTCGGCCTCCGTCCATTTTGCGGCGAAGTCGGCCAAAACTTGTGACTTGATAGCTCACCGTGGCTTGTAAGTTATGTCAAACGGGAGGAGCTCAATGGCCCATTTTGCAATCCGGCCCATCGCGTCGCGGTTATTTATAATATCGTTAAGTGGCACTTCCGAGGCTACTGTTATTGAACACTCTTGAAAGTAGTGTCACAGCTTCCGGGATGCCATAAATACCGTGTACGCAATCTTTTGATAATGCGGGTACTGTGACTTGCACGGAGTAAGGACAGTGGACACGTAATAGACCGGCTTTTGAAGGGGGAATTTGTGTCCGTCCGTTTCTCGTTCGACAACGAGCACTGCGCTTACGACCTGATGGGTTGCTGCAATGTATAATAGCATTGGTTCGCCAATGTTTGGCGCGGCCAGGACTGGGTTTGTTGCCAAGATGGCTTTTATTTCGTTGAGTCCGGCCGTGGTTGCATCCATCCACTCGAAGTGTTCAGTGCACCGAAGGAGGCGGTAAAGGGGTAAGGCCTTTTCTCCTAGGCGGGAGATAAAGCGGCTTAGAGCCGCCATGCATCCGGTTAATTTTTGTATTTGTTTGAGGTCCTTCGGGATATCCAATTGTGACAGAGCTCGGATCTTGGCTGGATTTGCTTCAATTCCTCTACCGGATACAATGAAGCCCAAGAGCTTTCCGGCTGGAATGCCTAAAACGCATTTTTCCGGGTTGAGCTTGATGTCGTATGTTCGGAGGTTATCGAATGTTAGCCTCAAGTCGTCTACTAGAGATTCGACATGTCTTGTTTTAACGACCACATCATCTACGTATGCCTCCACTGTTTTGCCGATCTGGTTTGCCAGACATGTCTGAATCATGCGCTGATATGTTGCGCCGGTGTTTTTGAGCTCGAAGGGCATTGTGTTGAAGCAGAATGGGCCGTATGGTGTGATGAATGCCGTTGCGGCTTGGTCTGACTCTGCCATCTTTATTTGATGGTAGCCGGAGTATGCGTTGAGGAAGCACAACGAATCGTGTCCTGCGGTAGCGTCGATAATTTGATCGATGCGGGGGAGAGGGAAGGGATCCTTTGGGCAAGCCTTGTTAAGGTCTTTGAAATCAACGCACAGGCGCCAGGATTTGTCCTTCTTTGGTACCATCACTAGGTTTGCTAGCCAGTCCGGATGTTTTATGTCTTTGATGAATCCGACCTCCAATAGCTTGGCTAGTTCCTCTCCCATGGCCTGTCTCTTAGGTTCGGAAAAACGCCGAAGAGCCTGTTTGACTGGCTTGAATCCTTTTAGGATATTTAAGCTGTGTTTGGCCAGCCTGCGTGGGATTCCTGGCATGTCTGAAGGGTGCCAGGAGAAAATGTCCCAGTTCTCTCGTAGGAACTCTGCAGTGCGGCGTCTACATCAGGGTTTAAATGTGCCCCGATGGAAGCTGTTTTATTGGGGTCCGTTGGATGGACCTGGAATTTGACTATTTCGTCCACCGGTTTAAAGGAGGTGGACTTGGATCTTTTATCGAGTATCACATCATCCATATTTACCGTGGAGCGCAGCGCAGTCAGTTCCTCAGCCGCTAGGGCTTCGGATAGCGCCTCGAGGGCCATCGCGGCTGTCTTGTTTTCGGCGCGGAGTGCTATGTCCGGATCACTAACGAGAGTGATGATTCCGTTAGGCCCGGGCATCTTGAGCTTCATGTACCCGTAATGGGGTATTGCTTGGAAGACTGTAAACGCTTCCCGCCCTAGCAGAGCGTGATATCCGCTACTTAACAGGGCCACCTGGAACGTGACCTCTTCGGACCTGTAATTATCCGGCGTGCCGAACACCACATCTAGTGTTATTTTTCCTGTACAGCGCGCTTCCCGACTGGGATTATTCCTCTAAAGGTTGTGCTGCTTCGCTCAATGCGGTTCCAGTCTATTTCCATTTTTTGAAGGGTTTCCTCATAAATGAGGTTCAATCCGCTGCCGCCATCCATGAGTACCTTGGTAAGACGAAAGCCGTCCACTATTGGACTGAGGACCAATGCGGCTGGTGCTCGGGCTGTTCGGAATTTAGGTTCATCACTGGCGTTAAAAGTAATAGCCGTGTCACTCCATGGGTTTATTGTTGCTACTTGGTAGACTTTGGCAAGGCCGCGGAGTGTTCTTTTTCGCATATTATTTGATGCGGAAGTCTCGAAGATTGTTAATACCGTACTGGTTTCTCTGTGGTGGCTTTCTGTGGCTTCTGGGATTAGAAGATCTTCGCCAATTTTTGCCACCTGCCGGAGTATCCAACATGCTCTAAGGCTGTGAGTTGGTGTGGCGCCCTCTGCACTGTGGATTTTATAGGGTCCATTAAGCCATCCTTCCAGTACGGTTCCGTGCCCGATAGAGGGCTTTTGCTTTTTGGTATTAAACCCGGGTGTCTGGCGATGATGCACCCTTTTGTTTCGAACTGGGTTTGTATTCAGGGCCGGATTGTCCCAAAATTTTATTTTGGTTTTCCAGGCGCTTTCCATCGCACAGTACTTTCGTACTATGGACGCCAAGTCAGCGAAGCGTGTAATATCACGGCGACTTATGGCGTTGAGGATTCCCTTGTCCGTGCAATTATTGCAGAAGAATAAAATTGCGTCTTCCTCGCGACAGTCCTTTATCCTGTTCATAACCAGGAGGAATCTGGCCCAGTAATGATGTATTGTTTCTTTGGGCTCTTGCCTAATTTGGGATAGATCGCTTATGTACGGGTGGGTGGGCGGAATCAAATCCGAAACCTCACCCAATCTAAGACCCAGGGGCCAAGGAGTTTCCGAACTCGGAAGTTTGGATTCTTGGATGCTGTCCAATGAATCTAGCCCGTCACCTGACTTTAAGTTCAGGTCTTGAGTGATGTCCTCCCCTCCGCGGGTATCCGACTTGGAGGGATCGGGAATCCGGACATATCTAGTCCTTAAGATAGATGAAGGGTCGCCGCACTGTCCCTCAACCACGGCAACGTGATGGGTGACCTGGGGGGAGTTAATCTCTCTCAGATCGGGTTTAGACCCAATCTGGTCGTAATCTGTAGCGACTCCCAGGGCGGCGAAGCGATCCAAGAGCTCATTTAGGGAAGAGAGCTCCATTGGATCTAGCTGCTCGGCGAATTCCGAGCTGACGTGAAGATTGCTTTCGATGACCCGAGAGGTCATCGTCAGCGCAGTAGCCGAACATGCGGTCATAAGGAAACCGCCTAGCCGGAGAGTTTGGCCGACAACCAAAGCTCCCTTAGCAACGGTGCCGTCTTTAAAGATGGGATGAGGCATCCTTCCTGATGGCGACGGCACAGAGGAACTCTCAATGAAAGCACCAATGTCGGTGTCAAAATCGGCGGATCTCGGGTAGGGGGTCCCGAACTGTGCGTCTAGGTCGGATGGTAACAGGAGGCAGGGGACACGATGTTTTACCCAGGTTCGGGCCCTCTTGATGGAGGTAAAACCCTACGTCCTGCTTGATTAATATTGATGATATGGGTAGTACAAGAGTAGATCTACCACGAGATCAGAGAGGCTAAACCCTAGAAGCTAGCCTATGGTATGATTGTTATTCGTCCTACAGACTAAAACTCTCCGGTTTATATAGACATCAGAGAGGGCTAGGGTTACACAGAGACGGTTACAATGGTAGGAGATCTACATATCCGTATCGCCAATGCTTGCCTTCCACGCCAAGGAAAGTCCCTTCCGGACACGGGACGAAGTCGTCAATCTTGTATCTTCATAGTCCAGGAGTCCGGCCGAAGATATAGTCCGGCTATCCGGACACCCCCTAATCCAGGACGCCCTCAGTTACCATCAACACTTTGCCGGAAAACTGGTCGTCAAGCGCCGCCATGCCACTGTTGAGTGACAGCACGCAGCGACCGAAGGCAGGATGGACCTCAGGATCTCCAGCTCCGAGATCCGCGTTGACCAGCGACATGATAGTGAGCTTGAGTACAGGGAGTACAGGAGGGGATTTGGGGGAACTGGAGTAGGAATCGAGATTCCAGAGGTGGGGGAAAATGTAGCTTGAATTTTGAACATGCGCCAATATGCTCTCGGCGCGCAAGCGCACGAAAACACCGTTGGCGCCCACATGTCGGCCTAAGAGCCCTTATTCTTTCTTTTTTGGAGAGCCCGGCCTTTTTTTGAGGATCTTTTGAGAGCCCAGCCTGAGAGTCATAATTGACCTGTTTGGCATTGCGTTACTATTCGGGCCATATTCAACGACGCCTCACTAGCCCAAACAAGTGTACATCATCGAAAAGACACTGAGCTCAAATTATATAACTTGAAAAAAGGAGATACACTCTGAACACTGGAGAATGGTGATGCCCTCATTTAGCCCACCAGTAGTTCGATATAATAAACAGTTCTAAACAACGATATATACAACATTCAAACACTGACTAGTGACTACTATTGACATAAACAGCAAGACATGATAGTTCATAAGAAGTCTTGCTACACCACCAAAGCGCACCCATCTGCAGCGCTCAGACTCTCGTGATCCAGACGAGAATGACATTTTAAACAGAGGCAACTATTACATAGTAAGAGTGACATAGACGAGGATGACCAAATGACAAGGAATATGCATAACAAAATAAACCCATCCAGAACAAGCAGCAAAGACAACAAAGTCATTCGAAGAGATGATCCAACACCATCATAATTTGCAGCCCAGCTTCAGCGACCAATGATCCGGAGACACCAGTACTCCACCCTTTCGACGCAACAACCCAATTACCTATGAACTTGAAGGCTTGAACCACATCACTGCCTGTCGTAATTGAGACATCCAAGGATCAAAGTTAATATGGATGCCTTTGTCATTCTCACCTTCTTTTGGCTGCAGGCTGTATCGTTGACAATCAGGGGAGTTTGCTCCCGAACTCCTAGGGCTCGCTGTGTAGACACAATTTTCCATAGCAAACAGAGCCTCTCTACCATCAAGGTCCTTGCCAACGGTGATCTCCTGGTTAATCAGATAATTGAGTCCGAGAAACAGAGAGTGTGAACCAAGGCTGTTTACCCGCCTCCAACTAAAAAATCCTGAAGGCCCCAACAAGCTGGTATCCTGCTCATAGACGTAACAACCACTGTCCGGATACTCACATATTTCACGGTGCTTGTATATAGTGGGTTTTTTGCAATATAACTTTTCCGGCTCATGTGTCCGAATGATCATCAGTCTTTTGCCGTCGTCTAATCGAGCGAGGAACTAGTTGTGCTTCCCTGTTTTTGGCAAAGGTGGTGTAATTACAAAGGGCAATAACTGTAGGGACACTGCATCATATCAAAAAGGACATGCATTGTTAATGTAAGATCAGGATTGTTCAGAGTATGAGTAGGATAATGCAAGAAACATCATTGATATGTCCCTGTTGGAACTAAGAGGAAAATACAGGGAAATGTATACTGGGTTCGAAAATATAGAAGTGCCAGGCATGGTTATACTCATGTTATCTCGCAATCGATTCTTCACAAGAAACTACCATGTTATGCATGTTATGGAATCATGTTCTGTCCTCACAAACAAATTCTTCAAGGTAACTAACAGACCATGCATTGTTATATACTCGTGTTCTGTGGGCAAATTTTTTGTGAGGATATTATTCTAGCCATTGATTGCTGAAGGGCGAATATAGGTATGTACACATGGTAAGCATTACAGGATTTCACTACTTCCAAATATAGAGTTCTCCATATGCACATTTACTTCCCTAATGTATGGTTAGATGAAACAAACAGTGTGGTGCATGTTTCTACATCATGAAAATGAGGAAACCAACATGGCCATTGATACACACTCATATTTAATAGTAGTATATAGGTTACTGTAAAATAAGGAGAATATCCATATATTCCTAACCGTTTGATTATTCAGGGGTACAAATTGGCTATAATGACATGATCACAATCGCATGAATTAATTCATTCCAAATACAGCTGATTTCCGGCGTCTCTAATACATTGCCATAGTTCTACTCAAATTCTGCTTAAACAGGGATATGCCAATCATCACAAAAAGTTCAAACAGTGTCATGACGTCATCATTAACATGAGACGGAAACAACTTACACGCGCCATCCCAGCAATACATGGTGCCATCTGCTTTGTCGATCGCGTAGATGATGCCATTGTGTTCAATGGCATCATAGAAGTGTGTATCAGCTTTGACGGTGATCCACTGCGAGCTGAGTTGTCTCCAGCTAAAGAAGGCACCGGCGTAAAGATAGGCGAGTCCGCGGTCGAACAAGGAAATTATCTTGAAGTCTGCTTAATTCGCATGTCGTGTGGGCACTTAGCAGATTACAATCTTCTGCAAAACAAGGTCCGTCCAACTGACGTGGTAATCTAGATGACTAGGATCGCGATGGTAAAACTCTATATAATCCAACAGAGGAAGGATAATCTCATGGGAGGTCTAGAAGTTCACGAGCACCAACTTTTTACCGTCTTTTTTGAAGGCAGCCATCCAGTGGGAGTTCATGCCGACCCAGTACATACCCGCGAAGAAGTTTCGGGCTATGGTGATCGGATCGAAGTCGAGGGAAATGATGTACGATGACCCACTACATACCTACAAAGAAGTTTCGGCTAATGGAGATCGGATTGAAGTCGAGGGGCATCATGTACGCCTCCATATCATGGTGAGCCAATCTCGCAAGACCAGATAGCAGCAAGCAGGGTGTCTTGAAAAGATTTGGCCTCACTTCGATGATGGTCGTGTGCATGCCCCTCAAGCATGCAGCCAGCCGCAGGGCGCTCAACATATCCATACACGAACAACAGAGGTCGAGGACGTCACTGGGGAGATTGCTCCAATCGCGGCTCATATGGATCCTGTGTAATAGCCTGGTTTTTGGCCCTTTTCTTTTTCTTTTGAGTAATTGGTTTTTGCTCCGTTTTTCTTTTTGGAGTGGTTCTGTGGCCTTGTCACCTGGGAAATCATCTTCATTTCCTCTCCCAAGTGGCTCATCATCCTAAAAACTTTTCCAAGATCATGTCACTCCACTGCTTGACCAAACCCTATGTAACATCCCAAATTTTCAATTTGGAATGTTATACATTAGATCATCAATGCATATCATATTTTATTTGCTTTTGGTTTGATCCTAGAAATTCCACGCATCTCAAGGACCCACGGAGAGAGTTGGGGATTTCGTTATTTTCATATTTGAGTTTTCTCGAATTTTGAGAATAGGATCATTTGATTTTAATTATTTTATCATCAATTATTTCTATTACAAAAATATGAGAGAGGGAATAAAATGACTTTCCCAAAATAAAGAAATATTAAGGATTTAATAATAAAATCAAATAAGATTTTATTTCAGATTTTTTCGGTATTTTATTTGAATTTAGGAAAAATGTGCGTTTTCAAAATTGCATTTAGGCCCCAAATAAATGTTCACCTTGTGAGGCTTGATTTTAGAAGCCCGAGAAAATTTATTTCGGGATTTTTGGAGTCCGTTTAGTATTTCTTTTATTTGTTTTTCTGTGCGGAATAATTTAAAAAAAACGCGAACCGACTTCGGGCCGTACCCGAGCGGGACTCCGCCTGGGGGCAGCCTTTAAATAGCGCCGCCCCGAGCCGCCCCAGCCCACCGCGCCCGAAACCCTAGCCGCCGCCCGCCCGCCGCCGGAGCCGCCGCCCGAGGTAAAAAAAAGTCGCGGTTTTTTTTTGTTTCAGTGTTTTTTAAATATATCAGTTTTTCTGATTTATTTATTTAGCAAGCGTTCGTCCGTTCGTTCGTTCTAGCGAACGTTCGTCGTTTTTCTTTTCTCGGATTAAATCCGCGATTTTTCTGATCGCGATTCCTGATCCGATTTTCGTTTTAGTATAACTTTTCGCTCGGTTATTGGAATCAGGCAATTCAAGCGCCTGGAGTTTCGTCTCGAAACCCTCTAACCGTTTAACCAACTTAAACAAGTTTTTGCCAATGTAAAAATTGCCCTAGATCCAGAATAGTAAATGAAGCCTGTTTCTTTTGCCGTTTGACTTTCGTTGCTTCGTTTGATTTGATTCTTTTTGCCAACCGGAGTTCTTAAGTTGAACCTTCTGGTTAGATCTCTTATTTGAGTTTTACTTGTGCATTAGATGAATACTTATTGTATGCTTGTTTGTTTGTCTGCGATAGAATACCCGGAGTGCGCCGCCTGTTACTTCAAATCTCTAGGTTTCGCGAATCATCAGCAAGGCAAGTAACACTTTGATCATACCTCCTACTACCCAGTTTTATTGCATTAGATCAATCCTCAAACATTGCATGATTAGGATCTAATTAAATTGTGGGATGGGAAGTAGTTGAGGTAGCACCTATTACCTGTTATATTATCAAACCTTTGGGAGTTACTTCTACGTTTGCCTATTATGACATGCTATGCTTGTAGACGTGGATTGGGTGAGTGATATCCATGACAGATGTGAGTTTGTTAATTAATGGTTTATCTAAGGTGGCAACTTAAACACACATCTGGGTGGATTGAGGTACCTGGGTATTCCAGGATTGCCTGTTTTTCTTTATGGACCGCCACCCAGGCTCAAAGGGATCATGAGACTATTCATACTAGAAACTTCCGTGTGCAGCCACAAGCTATTATGGGCTCTAGCATAGTTGACTAAGTTGTGCGAACTCTTACAGTGGTAGACTAGCAGATGTAGGGGATGTAGGTGGTACGGTCTACCCGATCGTAAGGTGCTAGCGCTTCTGAAAGACTATGTCTCGGTCATCCGTCTTCTCAAACACCATGTAGTGCGAGAAACCAAACGGAGGCGATCGAGTCTTGTGGGGAAAAGTGCGCAAACCTCTGCAGAGTGTAACAAACTAATCATGATTAGCCGTGTCCCCGGTTATGGACATCTTGAGTATCTAGTACTGGATTATCATGTGAATCTCAACATGTTACTCTAAAATTTTAATTTTGTTGGGTTATGTTTAATGATGATGCTTAATTGGGATTGAGAATGCTGTCAACCATTCTCAATGTTTAACAACCCATGATAGTAATTAAATTTATTCCTTTGAAGTAGGGAAAAATTGGCTTTACGCAAAACTGTAACCATAGAGCTTTCCACCAGCCAAATATGCATATAGTATAGCTTGTTGCATTCCATTACTCTCTATGTGTTACCTTGCCAGCATATTCCATGTGCTGACCCGTTTTCGGGCTGCAACGTTAATGTTGCAGACTTTTCAGACGACGATTAAGGAGTTTTAGGTCGTGGTTCTATACTCAGTGATGCCGTTGGAGTTGATGGACTCACTTATCTTCCAAGCCTTCCGCTGTTATCGTCACTAGATGGCCTTAAGCCATATTTATTGTAATAAGTTCTCTTTTGAGACACTCGATGTAATAAGTGTGTGATTGCTACTCTGCTATAAATCCTCCGAGTACTATGTGGTGTCAGCATTACTGATCCAGGGATGACACCGGAGCACAGAGATCAGACTGTTTGAGGTCTGGTCGCTACACCACAGTAGGCCGATTGGATTCTAGTCGGCCTACAGCTAGCCGATTGGCCCTTGTCGGCCCACTGTGGGCCGACTGGAGCTAATTGACTCGCTGTGGGTTAATTGTTTTTGCAAAAGTGTTAATCATGTATTTTAAAAATATGTGTATTGTAACCTCCTCTGCTCGCTGTGGGCCCACTATTGACTAAAAAATATGTTTTAAAAAGTGTTAATCATGTATTTAAAAATTGTTAAATGTGTGTATAAAAAATGTTCCTTATCTATACAAAAAAATTAATGTGTGTATAAAAAATAGTTTTTTTCAACATGAGCAATGCAACTGGGCCGACAGTTGTACACAATATCGGGTCAACTTGTTATTCTCCCCCGCCCCTGGGCTGCAAACTTCCTAGGAGGTATGCATTAGGCTTAACAAGAAAATGGACTTTTAAGAAATAATAAATGGGATGTAATTATAATAACTGGACAGTTACTATGCACCAAACACGTAATTAGTTGAAAAATATATTATTTTTGGAATTTGAAAATTTTAATTTCATTACTTGTTGCGCGCGCAATATTTCATTGGATTTTAACGTAATACAACTTTATTTTGAAATTATATTTAACCTGACTAGAAATTTCGGATAAAAATATTTCGGATCCCATCAAAATGTGGGAATTTTTTTGAATTCTGTTTTGAGCGGTTGTTTGAAATTATTAATCATTGTCCTAGCTAGAAGTTGGGCTGTACTTTTAACAAATTGTAAATGGGCTGTAGTAAATTTCATTAGAATTAAAAAATGGGCTGTATATTTTTACAAATCGCAAATGGGCTATATGTTCTCTGCCAAATCCGATTTGTGGGCCTACTAAGTTGACGCGTACCAAGGGCTTTGCCAACTTAGTCAATAAAAACGATTCTAGCTGCAGTGATCGTAACGATGTCCATCCAACGGCCGTAGTGCTTCTTCAACCTCTGGTCTTCTTGCTCCAGCCGCCCAAAGCAGCGCCGGTCGTGTCGCGTGCTCCTGCCTCCCGTGGCCGGCTGTGATGCCGCGGAGGCCTCACCGCCCCGTACTACTCCCACCGCTGGCCAGGCCATCCCTCTACTCACCCACACCCCCTGTTATTCTGCGGCGACGGCAGCCTCACACCGCAGCCGAACCAGTGAACCCTCGTACTCCCCTCCGCGCGGCTTCCTATGCGTCTTCCCCGGCTCCGCGTCGTCCCCTTCCTAGGCCTCGCCGTCGTCCAGACCACCGCGCCTGGTGCTCTCGGCGCGGCGTGGTCAACGTGGTCAACGACCGACTTCCATCGGAAGAGTACTATACGTGGAGAGGCTGACAGCTGGGTCCACGGCAGCCGCAAGGAAGTGCCTCCTTATTACGCGAAATAATTATTCCTCCACCTGACAGCGGGGACCCACCGAGGCCACCGTATTTCGCGAAAAAAATGATTCGCCCCCTGACTGCTGGGACCCACGAGCTACATCTTCGCACGCAAGGAAGTGCGTCGAAAAAAAACGATTTGCCCCCCTGACTGCTGGGACCCACCAGGCCCCCGACTGCTGGGACCCACCAGCTACATCTTCGCACTGCAAGGAAGTGCGTCCGGGCAAAAAAAACGATTCGCCCCCTGACTGCTGGGACCCACCAGCTACATCTTCGCAGGCAAGGAAGTGCCTGACAGTCGGGACCCACCTGGTCGAAGCGTACGTAGCGTTGTCATTCTGGTCGCGAACGTGTACGTACATACTGGTCGATGTAGAGGCGCGCATGTGTCGTAGTAGAGGCGCGCACGTAGCATGTACACGTACATACAGCGGCCAGGGTGCAAGAAAGAAAATACGGCCACGTATGTGTACATACGGGCGGGATCTCGAACACCTACTTGCGCATACGTACGGCGAGGGCTCGTGTACATGGCTGGGTCGGAACGGAGAAACAGTGTTGTCGTCGTGTTCATGGGGAGGCAACGGAATGCATTCGTGTTCATGGAGAGGCAACGGAATGTGTCGTGTTCATCGGGAGGGCTTGGACGGAACAGGTGATGGAAACGAGGCCTGGCGTACCGCAGAACGGAGGAAACGGCCTTGTGTTCGACCGGCCACGTTCGAAACGGGATCCTGTTCATCGGGAGGGGTCTGGCGTACCGCAAAACGGAGGAAACGGAACCTCCTACGGTCGAAAGGGGGTCCTGTTGATCGGGAGGGGTGTGGCGTACCGCAAAACGGAGGAAACGGACTTGTGTTGGAGCGCTACGGTCGAAACGGGGGTCCTGTTCATCGGGAGGGTGTGGCGTACCGCAAAACAGGGACTCCCACGGGATACTTTCATTGTACTCCACCGTCGACCCCCTCCGCGACCCCGCTGTCCATGGCCTCACGGGCTCCCCTGTTCATTATATAATCGGATCCGCCATCAAACGTGGATATGTGCTTACGTCTGTTCACGCCGTAGGCAACAAACCCACCTCATCACACAACATCACAAGCGCGCAACCTGATCCAAACCCGGCTACTGTTCAACCACCCATCCACCATGCTAGCTGTTATCCAGCTTCCTCTAGCCCTTCCCACATAGGGTGACCACGGGAGGTACGCTGTTCATCAATCTGATGCTCGCCAGCTACTGCCAAGAGCAACTCTACCCTCCAGCGTCTACTGTCACTTTGTACATCCCATAAGTCATTCCAAAGTAGTAATCAGCTCCAACCACGGGCGAGATCGACTAGTCAGCCACCATCGCCACCGACTACTGTGTCAAACAAATGTAAGTCGAGGATTTTGGCCAGCCCTTCCACACCATGGTGGAATACCCCCATGTTCATCATCCAAAGGCACCGGATAGCCCTGGGTTTAAAACTCCCGCTCTTCCAGCGGCACCCTCCCACCAGTCTCTATGTTTCATGCCTTTGATCTCCAGCCCTTGCCACGGCACACCACGGGGTGCCTGTCTATGCCAGAGGTAACCCTACCACTCACTGGTCAGATAACACCCCCCCTTCCCCCCCGCAACACTCACCTGTTCATGATTCCGTACTGAGCTCTGTATACCCCGTGATTCTGCGGGATGTCACCCCCACGGGTCCTGTTCATCCAGAGGCAACGCCACACGCTCACTGTTCATTCGATCGGCTTCAGTTAGTAGCAGTAGCGAAGGAATCGCTCGATCGGGTTCAGTTAACAGCCATCGATCAATCGCTCGGGTTCAGTAACGCGTAGCCTGCAGTGCAATCGCTCGGGTTCAGTTAGAGCCCAACGCTCTCGCTCGGGTTCAGTTAGAGCCAACGCCTCGCACACACGCGCGTACGTGTACGAGAGAAACGCACGCGCATCGGCCCCCGACCTCCCACCGTAACCGGGAACTCCCCGAAATTTTCCTCCCCTCGCTTCTACCACGGTTTTTTCCGTCATGGACGGCCCAAAGAATGTCATGCAGCTGCGTCTCCGGCCCGCCCAGGACGAAAAGCCCATTTTCTGTCATGATTTTTTGTCATAGAAGTAGGAGCCCACCACATCTATGATGATACCGGGTTTTGTCACAATTATCGTCATAGAAGTGTCATATGTATGATAGAAAAAAAATTCGTTCAGCCCAAAATGTCATGGATGTGTCTTTTTTGTAGTGCAAGGACTACAGTTCTGATGATTCAAAGAAGAAGAAGAAATCTTCAAAGTCCTCTTCATCAAAACCTTCAAGGTATTCATCTCACAAGAAGAGCAGCTCCAAGAAGGCTCGGGCATTCATTGGCAAGGAAATGGACTCTGAAGCTGAATCTGAGGAAAATGGGGAAGAGGAGGAATCTGAGGAGTCAACTCTGGTATGGCGAGCCTAGCTCTCGCTACCGCGTTCGTCGCAATCCATCGTACTCATGAGGAGTCAGACTCTGGTGTGGCGAGCCTAGCCCTCGCTACCGCGTTCGTCAGCAAGTCCATCTTCAACTCTGAGGAAAAGGACCTCCCAACACCACTAACGACGGTGATGATGACTACGCTCCCACCTATTGCTTCATGGCAAAAGGTGCAAAGGTACTCAAATATCCCTCCTATGAATCAAGTGAGGATGAATCTGATGAAAATCTCAAGCCTAGTTATTCTAAACTTGCTAAGATTGCTGTGAAACAACAAAAGGCTCTTGAAAAGGTTCAAAATATGCTAGACAAAAGATGATATGTTGGGTGATGAAATGGATCGCACTAAAACTTTGACTGAAAATCTTCAGAGACTTCAGACAGTCATTGATATTTCAAGGTCATCATAACACTCTCTCCTATCTGATCATGAGAAGCTTTCTTATGAATTTCTTCAAAGAAAGCAAGATCTTGAGCAGTTAAGAGTGAGTTATGAAGATCTTCAGAAGGAGCGTGATTCATTACTTGCTCAACAAATCAGCGCTACTCAGGATGAATTTGTTCCTCCATGTTTGAAGTGCATTGAACGTGAAACTGCTAATTCTTCACCTGAATGCTCAAATGCTTCCATTGCTGCAAATTCTTCAACATTCTTCTAATTCTCTCTACTCTCTGCTATCACTAATTCCTCATCTGAGGACATTGCTAGTATCACTGATGATGCAGGGCTGAAGGAATTGTATATGACAGGCATGTACAAAAAGCCTCAAAGGGCATCAGGCTCTTTGTGATGTGCTTAAAAAGCAGATCCTCAACAGGAACCCTAGGAAAGAGGGTATTGCCTTTGAGAGGAAACTCAATGCTGATGGGACCTACTGGAAACCTGAGCAGTATCCCAAAACCTCATGGGTTGCTGCAAAGGGACCTTCAGTGGATCCATCTACTTTATCTGGCTTTACATGTGAATCTTCATATTCTTCTGATGAGTCATTTGACTCCAACTATAAACTGTTCAAAAATCAGAATGGTGAAGTATTTGCTAGATATGTTGGCACTAACTGCAGGAACGGTTCTCCTATGAAGAAAATCTGGGTTCCCAAAAGGTGCCTTGAAAATCTTCAGGTGAATGTCATCATGACACCACCTGTGAAGAATAGGAACCCCAGATCAAATTCTTCATATGGACCAAAGTCCTCATATGAGGATCAAATTCAAAGGATCAAAGTCCTCATATGAACATCATAGTGCTAACCCTTCTGTTTCGCAGGGAAGATCTAAGGATTATGGATATGTGCATCATTCTTTAAATCATTATGTTCATAAATCCTCGAAGAATTTCTCTGCTTACTCTTATGCTTACCCTAACCCCTCTTATGTGAAATGAAGTAGATTGGCATCTATGCCACCTTTCTCTTATGGAGCCTCACAGAATGATGAACTCTTTGCCACCTTAAGATTGTGGGTGGTGAAGAAAAAGAACTAATCTCTTATGGCAGGGTCAGGTCTCCAGACGAACTTAAACGTCTGAAGAATTTGCTGGAGACCTGAATATGCTTGAAGGACGCAAGCTAATCATGAGAAATGAATTTTCATTTCTCACGTCCTCCAATACTGTTTATGCTGTTCTATTGCTTGATGAAATTGATCCTGATGAAATTGATGTCATATTCTTCACTGATGAAGTATATGAGTCGTAAGCTGCACTAATTCATCTACAGGATTGATCAACCCAAAGCCACTGAGTGGGTCCTCGATAGTGGATGTACAAATCACATGACTGGTGACAAGGAGCTTATTGACGACTCGCTTTATCTCCATCGCATCTGAAGCATATCACCTACGCTGACAAAGGCAAAAGCAAGGTATTGGGTCTAGGAAGGTTGCAATCTCAAAGGATCGACAC
This sequence comes from Triticum urartu, assembly GCF_003073215.2. NCBI lineage: Eukaryota > Viridiplantae > Streptophyta > Magnoliopsida > Poales > Poaceae > Triticum > Triticum urartu. Next base: position 304,688,990 of record NC_053022.1, read on the forward strand.
ATGGACAAAGTCATGCTTGTCGAGTCCTTAGGGTTCAACCTCATGTCTGTCTCAATGCTTTGTGATCTTGATATGGTTGTTGTCTTTGGCAAGTATCATTGTGTTGTGATCATGGAAGCTGACAATTCCAAAGTCTTCGAGGCTTTAGGAGAGGAGATTTGTATATTGTTGATTTCTCTAGAGGACCACAACCTGCTACATGTCTACTTGCAAAAGCTTCAGAAGGCTGGCTATGGCATCGATGACTTGATCATGCTGGCATGAGGAATCTGCACACGCTCGTGAAGAAGAAGCATGTCATTGGCATTGAAAATGTCAAATTCCTCAAGGATCACTTATGCGGAGCCTGTGAAGCTGGAAAGATGACCAAGGCCAAGCATCCAGCGAAGACTATCATGACTACTACTCGACCATTTGAATTGCTTCACATGGATCTCTTTGTCCCTACTCACTATGCCACATTTACCAATGTTGTATCTCTATATGGCTTTGTCATTGTTGATGATTATTCTCGTTATACATGGGTGCATATCATCACTTACAAAACTGAAGTGCAGGAAGTCTTCAAAAATTTTCCTCGAGGGCTTCAACCAACTTTGGTGTGAAGATCAAGCACGTTCGGACAGGACCGCAGTTCGAATGGGTATGACCTAGCTCTGCCACCGGACGGTACCCCAGAGGCCGCGCCCGCATCAGCTTCGACCCTCAGCTCGGAGCCAGCTGCGCCAATCGAGGACGGGTGGCTAGACACCGCCTCAGGGGCTGCAGTCTCGACGGCGATCGAGCCAAACACCAGCATAATCCTCTGCGCAGCCCGTGACTCCAAGGTGCCGGACTCTCTTCCGGACCCCGAACCATCCGCGCCCCTGCCAAACGAATCCGATTGGGCGCCGATCATGGAATTCACCGGCGCGGATATCTTTCAGCACTCGCCCTTCGGCGACATTCTGAATTCACTAAGGTCTCTCTCTTTGTCAGGAGAGCCCTGGCCGGATTATGGCCAACAGGATTGGGATGCGGACGACGAAGAAATTCGACGCCCACCCACCACCCACTTTGTAGCCACTATCGATGATTTAACCGACATGCTCGACTTCGACTCCGAAGACATCGACGGTATGGACAACGATGTAGGAGACGAACATGAACCAGCACCTATAGGGCACTGGAAAGCCACCTCGTCGTATGACATATACATGGTGGATACACCCAATGAAGGCAATGGCGATGAGATAGCGGAGGATGACCCTCCAAGAAGCAACCCAAGCGCCGACGTCAGCGGCGCCGCCCTAAGTCCCGCCAAAGCAAAAGTGGTGATACCAGCACAGGAGATAATAACACTCCAGATAGCGCCGAAGACAACAACAATCCCCTCCAGCAAGATTTAGAGCAGGAGGATGAAGGAGCCAGCTCTCTTGAGAGAGCGGCTAGCGGAGAGGAGGAGGATGACAATTACATGCCCCCCTCCGAAGACGAGGCAAGCCTCGGCGACGATGAATTCGCCGTACCAGAGGATCCCGTCGAACAAGAGCGCTTCAAGCGCAGGCTTATGGCCACGGCAAATAGCCTGAATAAAAAGCAGCAACAGCTTCAAGCTGATCAAGATCTGCTAGCTGACAAATGGACTGAAGTCCTCACGGCCGAGTAATATAAAATCGAGCGTCCCTCCAAGAGTTACCCAAGGCGCATGTTACTACCCCGACTGGAGGAAGAAGCGTATGACACGGCTGATCGGCCACCTCGTGGCTGCGATAGAGAGAAATTCTAGCCAAAAGCTCCGCCTCCACCCCAACGCCATCCAAATAAAAAGGCATGGGGAGATACGCCAGACCTGCGAGACATATTGGAGGACAAAGCAAAGCATTCAAGATCGATCTACGGATCACGAGGGTGCACCTCTCTACGAGACGCTAAACGTCACGCCGGATACAGTAAAAGCAAATCCGACCGGGCCGAACACAGCGGGCAGGACCCATTCGAGCTGCGTCGTGATATAGCCCAATACAGAGGCGCCGCACACCCCTTATGCTTCACAGACGAAGTAATGGAACATCAATTCCCAGAAGGTTTCAAACCTGTAAAAATTGAGTCATACGACGGCACAACAGATCCCGCAGTATGGATTGAGGACTTCCTCCTCCACATCCACATGGCCCGCGGTGATGACTTACATGCCATCAAGTACCTCCCACTAAAACTCAAAGGACTAGCGCGGCATTGGCTTAATAGCTTGCCAGCGGACTCCATTAGCCGTTGGGAAGATCTGGAAGCCGCATTCCTCGACAACTTTCAGGGCACTTATGTGCGACCACCAGACGCCGATGACTTGAGCCACATAATTCAGCAGCCAGAAGAGTCGGCCAGGCAATTCTGGACTCGGTTCCTTACAAAGAAAAATCAAATCGTCGACTGTCCGGATGCGGAGGCCTTAGCGGCTTTCAAGCACAACATCCGAGACGAGTGGCTAGCCTGGCACCTTGGTCAGGAAAAGCCGAAATCTATGGCAGCTCTCATGACGCTCATGACCCGCTTTTGTGCGGGAGAAGACAGCTGGTTGGCTCGCAGTAATAACATACCAAAGAACCATGGTACCTCATATACCAAGGACGACAATAGCAGGTCACATCGCAACAAGCATAAGCGCCGCATTAACAGCGAAAGTACGGAGGATACGGCAGTCAATGCCGGATTCAAAGGCTCTAAACCCGGTCAACGGAAAAAGCCATTCAAACAAAGTACGCCGGGTCCATCCAGCTTGGACCGTATACTCGATCACTCGTGTCAAATACACGGCACCCCAGACAAGCCAGCCAATCACACCAACAGGGATTGTTGGGTGTTCAAGCAGGCTGGCAAGTTAATTGCCGAAAACAAGGACAAGGGGCCGCATAGCAATGACGAGGAAGAACCCCGGCATCCGCACACTGGAGGACAGAAGAGGTTTCCCCCGCAAGTGCGGATGGTGAACATGATATATGCAACCCACATCCCCAAGAGGGAGCGGAAGCGTGCGCTCAGGGACGTATGTGCGTTGGAGCCAGTCGCCCCAAAGTTCAACCCTTGGTCCTCCTGTCCGATCACCTTTGATCGCAGGGACCACCCCACTAGTATCCGTCATGGCGGATTCGCCGCACTGGTCCTAGACCCAATCATCGACGAATTTCACCTCACTCGAGTCCTTATGGATGGCGGCAGCAGCCTGAACCTGCTTTATCAGGACACATTGTGCAAAATGGGTATACACCCCTCAAGGATCAAACCCACAAAAACGACCTTTAAAGGCGTCATTCCAGGCGTAGAGGCCCACTGCACAGGCTCAATTACACTGGAAGTGGTCTTTGGATCCCCGGATAACTTCCGAAGCGAAGAGTTAATCTTCGATATAGTCCCGTTCCGCAGTGGTTATCACGCGCTGCTCGGACGAACCGCATTTGCTAGATTCAATGCGGTACCACATTATGCATACCTCAAGCTCAAGATGACAGGACCTCGCGGAGTTATTACAGTCAATGGAAACACAGAGCGCTCTCTTCGAACAGAGGAGCACACCGCGGCCCTTGCAGCAGAAGCGCAAAGCAGCCTCTCAAGGCAATCTACCAGTTCGGTGTTTCAAAGCCCGGACACCTTCAAGCCCGCTCGGGGCAATCGGCAGACAGACCACTTGGCGCGATCTGAGCTCTCGTAGCAATACGGCAGCCACCCCAATCCCAGCCCAACGGCGTTATTCGTGCCACGTGTACATAATTGCGCATTAAAAATACCATGGGCACACGTGGGGAGGGGGGGGGCACAACTGCGGCACGACCCAAAACGCGGCCTAAACCGCACTAGGGGCTTCCCGTTTGGTTATTTTTCTTTTTCTTTCAGGACTTTAATCTCTGGAAACACTGTTCGGCAGCTCTATTGCCGAACACATGATACAGCAACCAAGGAGGTAGACAACTATGTTATACAATGGAATTCCCAGGTTGTTACAGATTTCATATCATTCCTCAGCTCGCCCTTGGAAGGGACATAGTCCTACTCTTTTGCTCATTGCACCATCTGTATCACTCTGCTTTAATGCAATTTTTTAATATACAATGCATGACATTATGACTATTATTGCATTTTTGTTATATATATGTGTGTGTGTGTGTGTGTTCACTAATGATGCCTTGCAACCGTACACTCTGGTACGGCCAATACACCAGGGGCTTACTTACCCATAATATGGTCTGAGAAGTCCGAACACTTTCACAAGTGCGGCACCCCGAACTTATAGCATTATATGCATCAGCTCCGAATCATGTCTTTGGTCAAATGTTGGGTTTGCCCGGCTCCTATGTTTTGGTACCTTAAGTTCCGCTCTATCGGCTAAGGTAGCGCTAGGAGAACTACTATGATTGTGCCCCGGTTCTGCCGGGCCGAGCACCTCAGTAGAGAAAGCTAAAACTGACGGTCATGATAAGGTGAGAGACTGGTTGCTGTTCGGCGAGGTTTTTCGAGTCCCTAAAGACTTATGCCGCTTAGGGCGAGGGGCCGCCTCCGTCCGGCTTACAGGCATGTATCGCGCCCCGAATTCGGCCTTCCGAATACCAGGGGCTTCGCCGAAATTTGAAATTATAAAATTCTATGGCTAAGTGAGAGTGATAAAGCATTATTAGTCCGGTTTCCTTGTTTGTTGTGCTGAGCACCTCCCTCGAATGACCCAAACATGGGAACAAGAGTGCTCAGGTTTATCCCGAACACCCCAGCACTAGTGGCATGGGGGCAGAAGCCGAGGACTAGCCATCTCTCAGATTGGATAAACAGCCAAACAGAAGGTAATATTTTAAATTCTAACAAGCGTTGCATAGCGAACATGATACAAGTTTTCATACATACAGGACAACATGAGCAAGTCTCATTCAAATATTACATTTTGCGAACACTCATCCGCGATAAGACGGGCACCCGGCAGAACACCCTCGTAGTACATCTCGGGGTGGCGGTGCTCCTTGCCCTCCGGTGGCCCCTCCTTGATCAGCTTCACGGCATCTAGCTTGACCCACTGCATTTTTACACGGGCAAAAGCCCGGCGTGCACCTTCTATGCAGACGGATCGCTTGACGACCTCCAGCCGGGGGCAGGCATCCACAAGCCGCCTCACCAGGCCGAAGAAACTGTTCGGAAGGGTGTCGCCAGGCCACAACCGGACTATGAAGCCCTTCATGGCCTGATCGGCCGCCTTATGTAGCTTGGCCATCTGCTTCAGCTGGTCGCTCATTGGCACCGGATGTTTGGCCTCAGCATACTGAGACCAGAACAGCTTCTCCGTCGAGCTTCCGTCCTCGGCCTGGTAGAATTGTGCGGCATCGGACACACTGCAGGGCAAATCTGCGAATGCTCCTGAAGAGCTCCGGATTCGGGTAAGTAATCGGTAATTCACCTTTACATGCTTGCTTTGCATATAGAAAGCCTTACCCGCCGCTATCTTCTTCATCGCGTTGATCTTCTGAAGGGCCTTCTGGGCCTCGGTCTTGGCACTCTTTGCACTCTCATGGGCCGCGGCAAGCTCAGACTCTCGCGTCTTCAAGTCAAGCTCCAACGCCTCATGCATCGTCACGAGAGCCTGGAGCTCTTGCTGCACCTCGCCCACCCGAGCCTCGTGCCTCTCTCGCTCGGTGCGATCCTTGGCCGCTGTATCTTCTGCCTTGGTCAGCGCTTGCTTCAGGGTCACCACCTCGGTCGTGGCCCCTGGCAAAACATACAATGATCCTGTCATTTTGCAATCGCGTCCTTTTTTATATACATATATCTATAGACGGGGTGTTACTTACCCTCGTTCTCCTCGAGCTGCCTCTTGACAAGGCCGAGCTCTTTCTTGGACCCATCGAGGTCTTGCTTCAATACGGCGACCTCTGCAGTTAGTGTGGCGGACGCCAGCAGAGAAGCCTGCATATGCATATTGACATACTTATATTAGACTCCTGCGATATTATTTGATCCTCTGTTCGGCTTTTCTTTGCGAACACCGAACAAAGCATCAGGGGCTACTATCTATGCAGTAATACTTCTACTACATTTTAAAAACACTTACCTCGAAGCCTGTTAGAAGGCTAGTACAGGCTTCAGTCAATCCGCTCTTGGCGGACTGAACCTTCTGGATCACCGCACTCATGATAGTGCGGTGCTCCTCCTCGATGGAAGCGCTGCGAAGCGCTTCCAACAGATTGTCCGGCACCTCTGGATGGACAGAGGTCACCGGCACAGGCGTCTCACCCCTCTTAGAAGGAGACAGCCTGCCTGAGCCTGGAACCGCTGGAGGTTCCGGCGCGGTGTTCGGCTGAGGGCCGAACTCGGAGCTCTCAGGGGCCCCGTCCCCTCTGCTCCCGGAGTCCGGAAGGTCGCCTTGAGGCGTCTCTGGGACTGTCTCCCCACGATCCGGTGCCTCTTGAGATAACACCTCGGTGTCGTCGGCAGGATGAGGGGAGGTGGCAGTCGGGACTGGATCGCTATCCATGTCCGACGAACCCAGGGAGCCGTCCGATGATACCTCGATGTTGGCTCGTGGCGGCCTGCGTAATTATGTTCGGTGATTAGGGAAAGCAATGCGACAAAGGAATCCTATGGGTTACATTGGTATCCGAATACTTACGATCTCCCTTGGGGCTTGGCCCTGGGCAACCACTCGTCTTCACTTTCGTCGGCGGCGGTGGAGCTGTCCGGAAGGAGAGTCCTTCCCTTCTTGGACCCTCCGGCCTCCTCAGTTGGGGCGGCCTTCCTTTTCTTGTCTCCCCCAGTCGGTGGGGGAGCCTCTTCTTCCTCTTCCTCGTCTTCGGAGGAAGAGTGCGCCGCAGAGTCATCAGACGGTGAGTCCGACGACGCCTGGCGTCGGGAACTCTTTCGAGCTCCCTTGGCCTTCTTGGTCTTCTCTGGCACCTTATAAGGGGCCGGAGTCAACATCTTCACCAGAAGGGCGTCCGCAGGGCCTTCTGGCAAGGGAGCCGGACAGTTGATTTGTCCGGCCATTTTCTACCAGTCCTGTTAACGGCACGGGAGTTTAGATCCCGCATAGAGTCAATCTATATAGAAAACAAGTATCCTATGAAAGGTAAAACAGTTTACCGCACTGGCTTGGCGCTTCGCGCTGAATCCGCGATCCTCAGTAATGGGGGGAGGGACCGCGGCGCCCTTGAACAGCACCCTCCAGGCATCTTCATGAGTCATGTCGAAGAGCCTGTTCAGAGTTCGGTGCTGCGCCGGGTTGAACTCCCACAAGGTGAACTCCCGTTGTTGGCACGGGAGTATCCGGCGGATGAGCATAACCTGGACTATGTTGACAAGCTTGAGCTTCTTGTCCACCATGTTTTGAATACATGTCTGGAGTCCGGTTAGCTCTTTTGAATTACCCCAGGATAGGCCCTTGTCTTCCAGGAGGTGAGCCGCATGGGGATGCCAGATCGGAACTCGGGGGCCGCTACCCATGCGGGTTCACGCGGCTCGGTGATATAGAACCACCCCGATTGCCACCCCTTTATGGTATCCACGAAGGAGCCCTCAAGCCATGTGATGTTGGGCATCTTGCCCACCATGGCGCCTCCGCACTCCGCCTGGCGGCCGCTCACTATCTTCGGCTTGACATTGAAGGTCTTCAGCCATAAGCCGAAGTGGGGCTTGATGCGGAGGAAGGCCTCACACACGATGATAAACGCCGAGATGTTGAGGATGAAGTTTGGGGCCAGATCATGGAAATCCAAGCCGTAATAAAACATGAGCCCCCGGACGAAGGGATGGAGAGGGAATCCCAGTCCGCGGAGGAAATGGGTGAGGAATACCACCCTCTCATAGGGCCTGGGGGTGGGGATGAGCTGCCCCTCATCTGGGAGCCGGTGCGCGATGTCATCGGGCAGGTATCCGGCTCTCCTCAGTTTCTTGACGTCTCGCTCCATGACGGAGGAGACCATCCACTTGCCTCCCGCTCGGGACATGTTTGGAGAAGGTTGAGATGGAAGTGAGAGCTTGGGCGCTAGAGCTCGAGTGTGCGGGAGCGGATGAGCAGAGGAGGAAGAAGGCGTGGATAGAAAGGTGAATCCTTATCCCTTTATATGGGCGGACAAAATTAAGCGTCCCCACTTGCCTGGTAAAACTCACTTATCCCCCAAGCGCTATAATTGATGGCGCGGTTGGGGTTACCCACGCCCGTATTGATGAGAATCCCGTAATAAGGGGACACGATCTCTGCTTTGACAAGACGTGTCGAAAAACTGCCTCGCGTTATGTGCGGGGCTGGTTAAAAGAAACGGTTCGAATAATCACTGGGCCATGACGTAACGTCATGCTGCCGAAACAAGCTAGCAAATTAGATCTGCGAAAACATTAATCTCTCTACGGTGGAATGTGGAACTTATTTTGCAGGGTCGGACACTATCCTCATATTCAAATTCTTCTGTGACGTATTTGGAGAAGGAACCCGCCTTGTAATGCCGAAGACAACTGCGCACCGGACTCATCGTCATTGAAGCCTGGTTCAGGGGCTACTGAGGGAGTCCTGGATTAGGGGGTCTCCAGATAGCCGGACTGTCTCCATTGGCCGGACTGTTAGACTATGAAGATACAAGATTGAAGACTTCGTCTCGTGTCCGGATGGGACTCTAATTGGCGTGGAAGGCAAGCTAGGCAATACGTATATGGATATCTCCTCCTTTGTAACCGACCTTGTGTAACCCTAACCCTCTCCGGTGTCTATATAAACCGAAGGGTTTTAGTCCATAGAACAACAATCACAACATACAATCATACCGTAGGCTAGCTTCTAGGGTTTAGCCTCTCTGATCTCGTGGTAGATCTACTCTTGTAACACCCATATCATCAATATTAATCAAGCAGGACGTAGGGTTTTACCTCCATCAAGAGGGCCCGAACCTGGGTAAAACTTCATGTCCCTTGCCTCCTGTTACCATCCGGCCTAGACGCACAGTTCGGGACCCCCTACCCGAGATCCGCCGGTTTTGACACCGACACGGGGGCCACCCGCCCCGAGTCCCCTTCAGAAAGCGGCTCCGCCCCCTGCAGCACCTGCACCTTGAGATCAACAATTCTCTTGATTGGGAATGATTAATACATACTGAGATCTCAATTGTTGCACTCTGTCATGGTGAAAAGGAAGTAACAAACTACTCCCCCTTCCAGTAGTGATCTCAGTATTACTAATGCAGTGATCTGAAAAGTCTTATAGTATTACTTTACAGAGGGAGTAATTTTTTATCAAAAGGCATTCCAGTCGAACATAGATCTGAGCATTCTTAACAATGCTTAATTTTTTTTCATCATCACACAAATAGACCAACAATTTCTCACCCTTCACAATTTATGGAAGATGGCCTCACAATATGACCTGCATCATTTTTGTATCAGTAGACAGATGGAGAAGGTACATCAAATACAAAGAAACAATGGGAACCCAACCCAAAAACATAAAAGATGGATTGTAAGTTGTCCAGATATCATAGTTTGTTATCTAAAAGGAAAAGCGATGTCAAATAAATAGAAATCTTTCCATATAAAGAGTGGAACCTGTTAGCAAGGCTGGTATCTGAGATTTTACATATATGTTATCTAGAAGACATCACCTTAGATCTAAAAGAAGAATTCATGCGTGCTACAAATAGCATTTGACTGCAAGCTAGAAAAATATATTAGTTCAGCAGGGTAGATCATATTAAGGGACTAAAAACTACAATGCTTGCAGGATAATTTTCTATTGTGAATCAACACAGAACTGCAAATTCAGAAATATGTTTGCTTGCATACTGACTGACTGCTTCACCTAAATTCAATGATAATTGGTGACCAAAACAGAGCATATTATTTTCATCAACTTCATCTATCACCCACAAAGTCCTAGAATGCAAGAAGGATGACTTGCCCATAAATCACTATCTAATTTTGAAATTCTCAAGAGCAAGCAAATAAATATCTTGGATACTGCCAACTGACTTCGTCAATTTGAATTATGTTGTCCTCGATCAAAGACATCGAACTGGATACCCGCAACACCAATCCTCAAAATTCAATATGTCACATTTGTGGAAATTAATGAAACATCTCAACCTTCAATAGAAGGCCCGCATGAGTATATATTAGCCTAGTAGGGCACATGTTATGACCGGGCAGACTTATGCCCGTAGGAGGCCCACTGGGAAGATTTAGTTAGGGGCTTAGCCCGCAAGTTATCTATTTTATTTTCCATCGTGGTTATATATACTAGTTGTAAGACTCTTTGATAATTAATCAATAAGAATAAATCTATTGCCCGGCTCCCAGAGGAGTCGGACCCTAACCCTAGCCGCCTCCTGCTCTTGCGCCGCCGCCTTGCCGCCGGCGACCATGAGCTTCGCCACGCCCAACCCTCTCCTTCCCCTACAACCTACGCCCTAGACCTGGTAGGGTCCTAGCTCCTACCAATTTGGTATCAGGTAACTTGGGTCCGATCATGTTTGCTCCACCACCCACCCCGCCGCTGCCCACCTCGCCGTTGTCCACCACCGCCACCCTCTCCACCGTGCCGCTGCCGACCTTACTGCTACCTCTTGAGCATGCGTTGGTTTTCCATTGAAGAGGAAAGAGTGATGCAGCAAAGTAGCATAAGTATTTCCCTCAGTTTTTGAGAACCAAGGTATCAATCCAGTAGGAGGTAACACGCAAGTCCCTAGTACCTGCACAAACAAACAAGAACCTCGCAACCAACGCGATAAAGGGGTTGTCAATCCCTTCACGGTCACTTACGAAAGTGAGATCTGATAGAGATAATAAGATAAATATTTTGGTATTTTTATTGTATAGATTGGAAAATAACGATTGCAAAATAAACAACGAGAGAAATAGCAAATTGATAGGAAAATAATATGATGTAAGATAGACCCGGGGGCCATAGGTTTCACTAGTGGCTTCTCTCAAGATAGCAAATTCTACGGTGGGTGAACAAATTACTGTCGAGCAATTGATAGAAAAGCGCATAGTTATGAGAATATCTTGGCATGATCATGTATATAGGCATCACGTCCGCGACAAGTAGACCGAAACGATTCTGCATCTACTACTATTACTCCACACATCAACCGCTATCCAGCATGCATCTATAGTATTAAGTTCATAAGAACAGAGTAACACATTAGGCAAGATGACATGATGTAGAGGGATAAACTCAAGCAATGTGATATAAACCCCATATTTTTATCCTCGATGGCAACAATACAATATGTGCCTTGCTGCCCCTGCTGTCACTGGGAAAGGACACCACAAGATTGAACCCAAAGCTAAGCACTTATCCCATTGCAAGAAAGATCAATCTAGTAGGCCAAACCAAACTGATAATTCGAAGAGACTTGCAAAGATATTAAATCATGCATAAAAGAATTCAGAGAAGAATCAAATATTGTTCATAGATAATCTTGATCATAAACCCACAATTTATCGGATCTCGACAAACACACCGCAAAAAGAATTACATCGAATAGATCTCCAAGAGAATCGAGGAGAACTTTGTATTGAGATCCAAAGAGAGAGAAGAAGCCATCTAGCTAATAACTATGGACCCGAAGGTCTGCGGTAAACTACTCACACATCATCGGAGAGGCTATGGTGTTGATGTAGAAGCCCTCCGTGATCGATCCCCCCTCCGGCGGAGCGCCGGAAAAGGCCCCAAGATGGGATCTCACGGGTACAGAAGGTTGCGGCGGTGGAAATAGGGTTTCGTGGTGCTCTCGGATGTTTTCAGGGTATATGGGTATATATAGGAGGAAGAAGTAGGTCGGTGGTGCTGTGAGGGGCCCACGAGGGTGGGGGGCGTGCCCCCCTGGGCGCGCCCTCCTTCCTCGTGGTCTCCTTGCTTCTTTCTTGACGTCCACTCCAAGTCTCCTGGATCACGTTTGTTCCAAAAAATAACTGTCCCGAAGGTTTCATTCCATTTGATATTCCTTTTCTGCGAAACACTAAAATAGGCAAAAAACAGCAATTTGCACTGGGCCTTTGCTTACTAGGTTAGTCCCAAAAATAATATAAAAAGGTATATTAAAGCCCATTAAACATCCAAAACAGATAATATAATAGCATGGAACAATAAAAAATTATAGATACGCTGAAGAGGTATCAAGCATCCCCAAGCTTAATTCCTGCTCGTCCTCGAGTAGGTAAATGATAAAAACAGAATTTTTGATGTGGAATGCTACCTAGCATAATTCTCAATGTAATTTTCTTTATTGTGGCATGAATGTCCATATCCGAGAGATTCAAGACAAAAGTTTAATATTGACATAAAAATAATAATACTTCAAGCATACTAACAAAGCAATCATGTCTTCTCAAAATAACATGGCCAAAGAAAGTTATCCCTACAAAATCATATAGTCTGGCTATGCTCTATCTTGATCACACAAAGTATTGAATCATGCACGACCCCGATGACAAGCCAAGCAATTGTTTCATACTTTTTATGTTCTCAAACTTTTTTAATCTTCATGCCATATATGAGCGTGAGCCATGGACATAGCACTATATGTGGAATAGAGTGGTGGTTGTGGATAAGACAAAAAGGAGAAGATAATCTCACATCAACTAGGTGTATCAACGGGCTATGGAGATGCCCATCAATAGATATCAATGTGAGAGAGTAGGGATTGCCATGCAACAGATGCACTAGAGCTATAAGTGTATGAAAGCTCAACAAAATAAACTAAGTGGGTGTGCATCCAACTCGCTTGCTCACGAAGACCTAGGGCATTCTAAGTAAGCCCATCATTGGACTATACAAATCAAGTTCTATAATGAAAGATTCCCACTAGTATATGAAAGTGACAACATAGGAGACTCTCTATCATGAAGATCATGGTCCTACTTTCAAGCACAAGTGTGGTAAAAGGATAGTAACATTGTCCCTTCTCTCTTTTCTCTCATTTTTTTATTTGGACCTTTTCCTCTTTTTTTGTCCTCTTTTTTTTTTTTTTCGTCCGGAGTCTCATCCCGACTTGTGGGGGAATCATAGTCTCCATCATCCTTTCCTCACTTGGGACAATGCTCTAATAATGATGATCATCACACTTTTATTTACTTACAACTCAAAAATTACAACTCGATGCTAGAACAAAATATGACCCTATGAGAATGCCTCCGGCAGTGTACCGGGATATGCAATGAATCAAGAGTGGCATGCATGAAAGAATTATAAAGGTGGCTTTGCCACAAATACAATGTAAACTACATGATCATGCAAAGCAATATGACAATGATGTAATGTGTCATGACAAACGGAACAGTGGTAAGTTGCATGGCAATATATCTCGGAATGGCTATGGAAATGCCATAATAGGTAGGTATGGTGGCTGTTTTGAGGAAGGTATATGGTGGGTGTATGGTACCGACGAAAGTTGCGCGATACTAGAGAGGCTAGGAATGATGGAAGGGTGAGAATGCGTATAATCCATGGACTCAACATTAGTCATAAAGAACTCACATACTTATTGAAAAAATCTATTAGTTATCAAAACAAAGTACTAGGCGCATGCTCCTAGGGGGATAGATTGGTAGGAAAATACCATCGCTCGTTCCCGACCGCCACTCATAAGGAAGACAATCAATAAATAAATCATGCCCCGACTTCATCACATAACGGTTCACCATGCGTGCATGCTACGGGAATCACAAATTTTAGAACAAGTATTTCTCAAATTCACAACTACTCAACTAGCATGACTCTAATATCACCATCTTCATATCTCAAAACAATCATCAAGTATCAAACTTCTCATAGTATTCAATGCACTTTTTATGAAAGTTTTTATTATACCCATCTTGGATGCCTATCATATTAAGACTAATTTTATAGCCAAAACAAATTACCATGATGTTCTAAAAGACTCTCAAAATAATATAACTGAATCATGAGAGATCAATAATTTCTATAAAATAAAACCACCACCGTGCTCTTAAAGATATAAGTGAAGCACTAGAGCAAAATTGTCTAGCTCAAAAGATATAAGTGAAGCACATAGAGTATTCTAATAAATTCTGATTCATGTGTGTCTCTCCAAAAGGTGTGTACATCAAGGTTGATTGTGGTAAACTAAAAAGTAAAGACTCAAATCATACAAGACGCTCCAAGCAAAACACATATCATGTGGTGAATAAAAATATAGCCTCAAGTAAAGTTACCGATGGACGAAGACGAAAGAGGGGATGCCTTCCGGGGCATCCCCAAGCTTAGGCTTTTGGTTGTCCTTGAATTTTACCTTGGGGTGCCTTAGGCATCCCCAATCTTAGTCTCTTGCCACTCCTTATTCCAAAATCCATCAAATCTTTACCCAAAACTTGAAAACTTCACAACACAAAACTCAACAGAAAATCTCATGAGCTCCGTTAGTATAAGAAGACAAACCACCACTCAAGGTACTGTAATGAACTCATTTTTTATTTATATTGGTGTTAAACTTACTGTATTCCAACTTCTCTATGGTTCATACCCCCCGATACTGGCCATAGATTCATCAAAATAAGCAAACAACACACGAAAAACAGAATCTGTCAAAAACAGAACAGTCTGTAGTAATCTGTAGGTTTCGAATACTTATGTAACCCCAAAAATTCTTAAATAAATTGGTGGACGTGAGGAATTTGTCTATTAATCATCTTCAAAAAGAATCAACCCAATCTCACTCTCCAGTAAAAAGTGGCAGCTAATCTCGTGAGCGCTAAAGTTTCTGTTTTTTTTACAGCAAGATCGCAAAGACTTCCCTCAAGTCTTCCCAAAGGTTCTACTTGGAACAAACACTAATTAAAAACATAAAACCACATCTAAACAGAAGCTAGATGAATTATTTATTACTAAACAGAAACAAAAAGCAAGAAACAAAAATAAAATTGGGTTGCCTCCCAACAAGCGCTATCGTTTAATGCCCCTAGCTAGGCATTGATAGTTTCAGTGATGCTCACATGGAAGACAAGGATTGAAGCAAAAAGAGAGCATCATGAAACACGTGACAAACACATCTAAGTATAGCATACTTCCTATGCATAGGCATCTTATAGGCAAACAAATTATCATAGCAAGCAAAAACTTGCATATGCAAGGAAGCGGAAAGAAACAATAGCAATCTCAACATAACGAGAGGTAATTTAGTAACATGAAAATTTCTACAATCATATTTTCTTCTCTCATAATAATTACATGTGGGATCATAAGAAAATTCAACAAAATAGCTATCACATAAAATATTTTCAACACGATCCACATGCATGCAAAGTTGACACTCTTCCAAAATAGTGGGATTAACATTAACTAAAGTCATGGCCTCTCCAAACCCACTTTTATCAAAAATTTCATAAGATTGAACATTATCCAAATATGTGGGATCTAAAGTTGACACTCTTCCAAACCCACTTTCAATAATATTGCAAACACTATTATCAATCTCATATTCATCATTGGTCTTAAATAAATTTTCAAGATCAAAAGAAGAATCACCCCAATCATTATCATTGCAACAAATAGAGGACATAGCAAAACTAGCACCCCATGGTTAGGGTTTTGCATATTATTAGCACAATTGACATTAATAGAATTTATAATAGCATCATTGCAATCATGTTTTTCATCGAAGGAACTATCAAGTATGGGTGCAATAGCAACGATCTCATGTTTAACATAAGGACCTATAGCAAATTCATCTCCATAAATATTGGCATCATGGCTATAAGAATAGCAAGCATCATGTTCATCAAGGGATATTTCAATCAAATCATCGGAATCATAATTATCTATAGATTTGTGCATATCATTATTTTCTTCCAAAGCAACGGTCATTCTCTCAATAAATTCCTTAACATAGGCATTGTGAGCATAGTTTTCATAGCAATATTTAAGTATGTCGGAATTTTCAGATTTGTAGAGAGTAATATCATACTTTTCAATCAAAGAAGCAACTTCATGAGCACCCTTAAAAACGACAAATTCTTCAATTTGTTCGATATCATAGTAACTAAACACCCTTTCCATAAGAAGATAAGATTTCATTATCATTAAACTCACATAGGTAGGGAAGGTTTTTTCTAGGGTTCTTAGAGCAACAAGTAAAGTCATAAATTTCACAAAGATTCCAAGCATAGCATAGCAAACTATTTATTTGATACCATAAGAGCTTCCCCTTTTCAGAAAAATGATGACGCACAAAATGAGCATGCCCATCTAAAGATTTCCGATGAACTAGGCTAGTTGGGGTTTCAGCACGAGCACATAAGGATCGAAGATGATCCAAGTAGAACACTTTAAGTGGATCCATATCAATAGATTTTTAGCAAGCAAAGATGCAAGAAAATAGAAGGCACATGGAAACACAAACAAAAATACATACGGGAAGAAGGCGAAGAAAAGGCAAAGGTGAAGTGGGGGAGAGGAAAACGAGAGGCAAATGGAAAATAATGTAATGTGAGGGATAAGAGTTTGTGATGGGTACTTGGTATGTCTTGACTTGTGCGTAGATCTCCCCAGCAACGGCGCCAGAAATGGCTTGTTGACGGTAGATAAAATCTTGACTTGACTTGGCGCAACCTCCCCGGCAACGGTGCCAGAAATCCTTCTTGCTACCTCTTGAGCATGCGTTGGTTTTCCCTTGAAGAGGAAAGGGTGACGCAGCAAAGTAGCGTAAGTATTTCCCTCAGTTTTTGAGAACCAAGGTATCAATCTAGTAGGAGGTAACAGGCAAGTCCCTAGTACCTGCACAAATAAACAAGAACCTTGCAACCAACGCGATAAAGGGGTTGTCAATCCCTTCACGGTCACTTACGAAAGTGAGATCTGATAGAGATAATAAGATAAATATTTTTGGTATTTTTATTGTATAGATTGGAAAATAAATATTGCAAAATAAACAACGAGAGAAATAGCAAATTGATAAGGAAAATAATATGATGGAAGATAGACCCGGGGGCATAGGTTTCACTAGTGGCTTCTCTCAAGATAGCAAATTCTACGGTGGGTGAACAAATTAATGTCGAGCAATTGATAGAAAAGAGCATATTCATGAGAATATCTAGGCATGATCATGTATATAGGCATCACGTCCACGACAAGTAGACCAAAATGATTCTGCATCTACTACTATTACTCCACACATCGACCGCTATCCAGCATGCATCTAGAGTATTAAGTTCATAAGAACAGAGTAACGCATTAGGCAAGATGACATGATGTAGAGGGATAAACTCAAGCAATATGATATAAACCCCATATTTTTATCCTCGATGGCAACAATACAATATGTGCCTTGCTGCCCTTGCTGTCACTGGGAAAGGACACCGCAAGATTGAACCCAAAGCCAAGCACTTCTCCCATTACAAGAAAGATCAATCTAGTAGGCCAAACCAAACTGATAATTCGAAGAGACTTGCAAAGATATTAAATCATGCATAAAAGAATTCAGAGAAGAATCAAATATTGTTCATAGATAATCTTGATCATAAACCCACAATTGATCGGATCTCGACAAACACACCGCAAAAAGAATTACATCGAATAGATATCCAAGAGAATCGAGGAGAACTTTGTACTGAGATCCAAAGAGAAGAAGTCATCTAGCTAATAACTATGGACCCGATGGTCTGCAGTAGACTACTCACACATCATCGGAGGGGCTATGGTGTTGATGTAGAAGCCCTCCGTGATCGATTCCCCCTCCGGCAGAGCGCAGAAAAAGCCCCAAGATGGGATCTCACGGGTACAGAAGGTTGCGGCGGTGGAAATAGGGTTTCGTGGTGCTCTCAGATGTTTTCAGGGTATATGGGAATATATAGGCAGAAGAAGTAGGTCGATGGAGCTGCGAGGGGCCCACGAGGGTGGGGGCGCGCCTGGCCCCCTGGGCGCGCCCTCCTGCCTCATGGCCTCCTGGTTTTTTCTTGGCGTCCACTCCAAGTCTCCTGGATCACGTTTGTTGCAAAAATAACTCTCCCGAAGGTTTCATTCTATTTGGATTCCGTTTGATATTCCTTTTCTTTGAAACACTGAAATAGGCAAAAAAACAACAATTTGCACTAGGCCTTTGGTTAGTAGGTTAGTCCCAAAAATAATATAAAAAGGTATATTAAATCCCATTAAACATCCAAAACAGATAATATAATAGCATGGAACAATAAAAAATTATAGATACCTTGGAGATGTATCACTTACCACCGCACCGCTCGGCTCCATCGCGGGGGCCTCCATCGGCCAGTCGCCGCCCTTCACCGCGCCGCTTGCCGCCGTCTATTCCCTGGCGGAAATCACCGGAGTCCTTAATGATCTCGTCACTGCCGTCAAGGGCATACGCCTCTACCTGGCCGGGCCCTACGGGCAGCCGCCGCCCTTGCCGCCGACCGCCGTGACCGAGCTAGCTGCCCTGCCCTGGTACTCAGCAACTGCGGCGCCGATCGGGCCTCTACAGCACTCCTGGCCGCATCAGCCGCTGCCCGCCATCGCGCCCCAGTGGCCGCAATGGCTGACCCCGGCCCTCGCCGCCCCCACACCGCCCGGGTCTGGGCAGCCTAAGCTGTCGGCCCCGCTGCCGCCCGCTATCGCGCCCCAATGGCCGCAGTGGCTGGCCCCGGCACTCGCCGCGCCGCCCGACGCCGCCCAGGTCCGTGCCGACGCAGCCGCAGCTGTCGGCCCTGTCACCGCCCAGCACGGGGCCTGGGTCTACCGTACAGGGAGGCGTACCAATCCAACAAGTGCGCTTTCCACCGTCGTCGTCCCTAACACCGGCCTTGCTGACTGGATCATCGCCGCCACCGTCTACATGTCGGCAGGAGACCCACCGACGCCCACTCTGCAGTACGGCGATCCCTCCGGTTCGGCGGGGAACTACACGGGCCGCGGCCATGCTGACCAGGCGCCCCCGTCCTTGTTGCTTCGCACCTCCAAGGCAGTCAGCCACGACACTCCGCCACAGACACCGCCACGGTTTGCCAAACTGGACTTCGCCACTTATGACGGCACGGAGGACCCCCTCAACTGGCTCAACCAGTATGAGCTGTTCTTTCGCAGGCAGCGCACCCTTGCCTCGAAGCGTACCCGGCTCGCCTCTTACCACCTCCGCGGCGCGGCACAGACCTGGTACTACGCCCTCAAGCAGGACGAGGGCAGTATGCCCCCTTGGGAGCGCTTCCGCGAGCTCTGCCTCCTTCGTTTTGTGCCACCGATCCGCGGGAGCCACCTGGCTGAGCTAGGCCGCCTTCCCTTCACCTCCACGGTGCAGGACTTCACCGACTGTTTCTAGGCCTTGGTTTGCCACGCGTCGGGCGTGACGGCGCAGCAGCGGGCCGACCTCTTTGCCGGTGGACTTCCGGATCACATACACATGGACGTGGAGCTTCGGTGACCCTAGGATCTCCAGACGGCCATGTATTACGCACGTGCCTTCGAGTGTCGTGCCCAGGCCATGCAGCAGGCAGCCCCAGCTCGAGGAGGCCGACAGGCCGCCCGGCAGTCCCCGGCACCGGTCCGGCCACCCCTGGTGACTACCAACCCGGCTGCGACGCGGCCTTTCTGACGCCTCTCTCAGGCAGAGCAGCTGGAGCATCGATGCCTGGGGCTTTGCTTTAACTGCGATGAGCCCTACGCGCCAGGCCATGTCTGCCTACGACTCTTCTACTTGGAGACAGCCGACTACACTGAGGAGGATGCCCCGGCCGAGGGGCTCGACGCCGCGGCTACCGAGGCCACGCCCGCGGCCGCCCCGACGACGACACTCGTGGTCTCGCTCCATGTGCTTGCCGGCATCCGCGATGAGCGGACCATGCTCTTGCTAGTGATGATACACGGCGAGCGCCTAGTGGCCCTTTTGGATACAGGCTCCACACATAACTTCCTGCCCGAGGCTACTATGCGCCGCTTAGCGCTTCCGCCAACGGGCGGGGAGCATCTTCGGGTCACGGTGGCCAACGACGATCGTATTCGGTGTCATGGGCTCGCGCGGCACGTGCCCATCACCATCGGCGACGAGCACTTCACCATCACGTGCGCAGGCATCAACTTGGGCTGCTTCGACTTCATCCTTGGTGTCGACTTCTTGCGGACCCTCGGTCCCATCCTTTGGAATTTCGACACCTTGACGATGTCCTTCTGGCGTCTCGGCCGCCGCTTCTGGTGGTAGGGCGTTGGGGGCGCCTCACCGACGATGCCCCAACTTCAGCTGGTGATGACCACTACCGAGGCCGAGCACCCACTCTTGGAGCACCTCCAGCAGCAGCATGGCGACCTCTTCGACGAGGCGCGGGGCCTTCCACCCGTCGGGTGTACGATCACCGCATTCATCTCCTGCCGGGCTCGGCGCCAGTGGCGGTCTGGCCATACCTCTATCTGCAACTACAGAAGTACGAGCTGGAGCGCCAGTGTGCACTCATGCTCGCTGCGGGCATCATCCGGATCTCCACATCGCCGTTCTCCGCGCCGGTACTCGTCGTCCGCAAGTCGGATGGCACGTGGCGCTTCTGCATCGACTACCGCGCCCTCATTGCCCTGACACTTAAGGACAAGTTTCCTATTCTGGTGGTCGATGAGCTCCTGGATGAGCTACATGGGGCGCGCTTCTTCACCAAACTCGATCCCCGGTCAGGTTACCACCAGGTGCGCGTGCACCCGGAGGATATTGCCAAGACGGCATTCCAGACTCATCACGACCACTTCGAGTTCTTGGTCATGCCGTTTGGTCTCTCCAATGCACCAGTGACTTTTAGGCTCTGATGAACGACGTCCTGCGCCCTTACTTGCGCCGGTTTGTGCTCATTTTCTTTGATGATATTCTTATCTACAGTGCCTCGTGGGCAGAGCACCTTCAACACATTGCCATCGTCTTCAACGAGCTTCACGCGCATCATCTTCACCTTAAGTGCTCGAAGTGCTCATTTGGGATGCCTTCCGTCGCCTACCTCGGCCATGTCATCTCGGTTGAGGGGGTGGCCATGGACGCTTACAAGGTGGCGGCCATCGCTGCCTGGCCGACCCCGCGTTCACTGCGGGCTCTTTGCGGGTTTCTGGGCCTCGCGGGCTACTACCGGAAATTTATCCGGGAGTTCGGCCTCATCGCGTCTCCACTCACGCGCCTGCTCCGTCGCGACGCCTTTGCCTGGGATGAGGAGGCGACCGTGGCGTTCGAGGCCCTAAAGGGGCACTCATGATAGGGCCCGTCCTTCAGATGCCGGACTTCGACCGGCCATTCATTGTGGACTGCGACGCTTCCGGTGTAGGGTTCGGTGCCATCCTTCATCAGGGCGATGGACCCCTCGCATTCTTCAGCATGCCCTTCGCCGCGCGCCATCTTAAGCTCGCGGTGTATGAGCGAGAGCTCATTGGATAGGTGTAGGCAATGCGCCATCAACAGCCCTATCTGTGGGGTCGGTCTTTTCGGATTCGCACGGATCACTACAGCCTCAAGTTCTTGTTGGACCAGAGGCTCTCGGCCGTGCCGCGGTACCAGTGGATCAACAAGCTCTTCGGCTTTGACTTCACCATCGAGTACCGCCCGGGCCGCCTTAACACCATGGACGACGCCTTGCCTCGCCGCGACGCCGACCACGACACCGTCGGGGGCGACTCCGAAGGGGCGGCACTCTGCATCCGCTCGGGGCCTATGTTCGCTCTCTTCACCCACATCCGCAGGCCAACAGTGGCCGCGCCAGACGCCCTCCTCCTTCAGCAGCAACTGGCTGCGGGTGACCTAGAGGAGCCGTGGCGCCTTGCCGACGGGTTGCTCCTTCATGGGCGTCGGGTCTTCGTGCTGACGCGCAATGATCTCCGTCACCAGGTGTTGTTGCTGGCCCACTCAGCGGGCCATGAGGGTGTGCAGAAAACCCTCCATCGTCTCTGCGCCGACTTCTACATCCCAGGTGATCGGGCCCTGGTCCGTGACTGGGTCCTGTCTTGTGTGATGTGCCAGTGTAACAAGACGGAGACACTCCGGCCGGCTGGTCTGCTCCAGTCCTTGGAGGTGCCGTCTCAGGTCTGGGCGGATATCTCCATGGACTTCATTGAGGGCCTCTCCAAGGTGGGCGGCAAATCGGTCATTCTCATGGTGGTCGACCGCCTCTCCAAGTATGCTCACTTCATCATGCTCGGTCATCCCTACACTGTTGCATCCGTGTCTCATGCCTTCTTCGATGGTATCGTCCGCCTCCACGGGTTTCCCCTCTTCGGTCGTCAGTGATCGGGACCCGGTGTTCACTGGCCATGTCTGGCGCGATCTCTTCTGGTCGGCGGGGGTGAAGCTCCGCCTGAGCACGGCCTTCCATCCTCAGACGGATGGCCAATCTGAGCTTGTCAACAAGGTGATTGCCATGCATTTGCGTTGTGTCAGAGGTGACCGTCCTCGCGCTTGGGTGGATTGGCTCTCGTGGGCGGAGTACTGCTACACCACCTCCTATCACTCCGCCCCGCGCGCCACTCCATTTGAGGTGGTCTATGGCCGACCGCCCCCGCCCATACTGTCGGTTGATCCGGCGACAGCTTGGATAGAGGTGGCCGGTAATCTCATGCGGCACCGTGACGAGATGCTGGCCGAGGTCCGGCAATGCCTCCTTCAGGCCCAACAGCTGGCCAAGCACTACTACGACGACCACCATCGCGAGGCGGAGTTCGCGGTGGGTGATTGGGTTTGGCTGCGTCTCCTTCACCGCTCTACGAAGTCGCTGGACCCACGCGTGAAGCGCAAGCTGGGCCCTCGCTATGCCGGGCCCTTTGTTGTTTCGGAGCGCATCGGTAAGGTGGCCTACCGTCTTCAGCTTCCGGCGGGTGCCCGCGTCCACGACGTCTTACATGTGGGGCTGTTGAAGCCTTTCCATGGGGAGCCACCTGCGGCCCCTCTGGCGCTTCCTCTGACCTTCGATGGGCGCCTCCTTCCAGAGCCAGAGAAGGTCTTGAAGGCGCAACTTCGTCGCGGGGTGTGGTATGTGTTGATTCAGTGGGCCGGCCTTCCAGAGGAGGGCACTACTTGGGAGCAGTGCGACGAGTTCCGCCACCACTACCCCGACTTTCAGCTCGAGGATGAGCTGTTTGCGCAGGCGGGGAGAGTTGTTATGACCGGGCAGACTTATGCCTGTAGGAGGCCCATTGGGCAGATTTAGTTAGGGGCTTAGACCACAAGTTATCTATTTTATTTTCCATCGTGGTTATATATACTAGTTGTAAGACTCTTTGATAATTAAGCAATAAGAATTAATCTATTGCCCGGCTCCCAGAGGAGCTGGACCCTATCCCTAGCCGCCTCCTGCTCTTGCGCCGCCGCCTCCTCCCTCGCGCACGACGGTGCCTTGCCGCCGGCGACCACGAGCTTCGCCACGCCCAACCCCCTCCTTCCCCTACAACCTACGCCCTAGACCTGGTAGGGTCCTAGCTCCTACCAGCACACCTCCTGCTAGCGCATACATTGGAGAGATTGAACATGGTGTTCACGTAAGGAACAACCAATAGATCGTATATGAGAGGTTTAAACAGAAGATAAGATTATAGGATATATACTAATGTCCTGCCAACTAACTACTCATGTTATGTGCGCCTATATGTGCGCCAACTAACCAGAATCATGTATGTTTTACATCCTCCCATAATCAGAACTTGACTAAGTTTAGATTACGCTTAAATTCATCAAATGATCATGTAGGCAATGCTTTAGTAAAACCGTCAGCAAGTTGGTCTTTAGAGGGCACAAACCGAATCTCTAATTCCTTGTTGGCAACTCTTTCTCGAACAGAATGATAGTCTATCTCAATGTGCTTGGTTCTTGCATGGAAAACAGAATTAGCAGACAAGTATGCACACCTAGATTGTCACACCACAAACATGAGGTTTTGGTATTCCTCATCCCTAGCCCCCTTAGCATGGACTTAACCCAAATAATATATGTTGTTGCATTAGCTAATGCTTTATACTCTTGGACCTGGAAACAATGGGTTGTTTCTTTGCACACCATGAGATCAAATTGCGTCTAAAGCATACTGCAAAGCCACATGTTGGTCATCTGTCATCCAAACATCCTGCTGACACATCTCCGACATATCTATATTTTTTATTGTTTCATGCTATTATATTATCAATCTTGGATGCTTTATTATGTTATTTTATATCATTTTTGGAACTAACCTATTAACTCAGTGCCTAGTGTCATTTGTTGTTTTTTGCTTGTTTTTGTCTTTTTAAAACATCAATACCAAACGAAGTCCAGACCCGATGAAACTTTACGGTGATTTTTTCTAGACAAGAAGGGACACTAGAACATTCAAGAGGAGGCCGGAAGATCTACGGGAGAGCGACGAGCTCACCCGGCGCGGCCTGGGGGGGCCTGAGCTTGTGGGTCTCAGGTAGCTCCGTTTGACCTAATTCCAAGCTTATAAATTCTCAAATATTCCCAAACCAATAGGGAGCTACCCAAAACACTTTTTCCGCCGCCGGAAGCTTTTGTTCTTCCGCAATCCCATCTGGAGGCCTTTTTCCGGTACTCTGCCGGAGGGGGAATCGATCATAGATGGCTTCTACATCATCCTTGATGCACCTCCAATGATGTGTGAGTAGTTTACCACAGACCTACGGATCGATAGCTAGTAGCTAGATGGCTTCTTCTTTCTCTCCAATCTTCAATACAAAGTTCTCCATGATCTCCATGGAGTTGTATCTGATGTAATCTTCTTTTGTAGTGTGTTTGTTGAGATTTGATGAATTGTGGGTTTATGATTAGATTATTCATTGAAATTAATTGAGTCTTTTCTGAACTTTATTATGCATGATTGTTATAGTTTTGTATTTCCCTCCGATCTACCCATTTGGTTTGGCCAACTAGATTGATTTATCTACAGTGGGAGAGGTGCTTTGTGATGGGTTTAATCTTGCGGTGTCCTCACCCAGTGATAGAAAGGGTAGCGAGGCACGTATTTTTATAGTTTTCATTAAGGGTAAACTGATGGGGTTTAATCATATTGCTTGGTTTTATTCTATCTACATCATGTCATCATACCTCATGCATTACTCTGTTTATCATGAACTTAATGCGTAGAGAGGCAAGCATAGAAACGCTCTTGAAGTGGAGTAATAGTAGTAGATGCAAAATCATTTTGGTCTACTTGTCATGGGCGTGATGCCTATATACATTAGCATTGCCATGAATACCATCATAACTATGTGTTTTTTCTACTTTGTCATGATGAGTTTTAAGAGAAAGAGTTACTGTTATGATGCTAGGAAAAGTGATTGAAATTATCATTGATCAAACTTATGCACTATGCTAGCATTCACACTTCATAAATTATTTCTTTTATCATTTACCTACTCGAGGACGAGTAGGAATTAAGCTTGGGGATGTTGATACATCTCCAACGTATCTATAATTTATGAAGCATTCATGCCATGTTTACAACAATTTTATATGGTTTTGGTATGATTTTCATGGAACTAACCCGGACTGACGCTGTTTTCAGCAAAACTACCGTGGTGTTGTTTTTTGTGCAGAAATGAAAGTTCTCCAAATGAGCGGAAAATTTTTGACGATTTTTTTTGAACAAAAGAGACCCCCGAAGCTTCGTGGGAGGGCCAGAAGAGCCATGAGGTGGGCACAACCCACCAGGGTGCGCCTGAGGGGCCCGGCTTGCCCCGGTGGGTTGTGCTCACCTCGAGGCCCATCTTTGCGTGAAACCGATGCCAAAAAATCCTATAAATAGAGAAACCATCAGAAATAACCCTAGATGATCAGTTCCGCCTCCACAAGCCTTTGTAGCCAGGAAAAACCAATCTAGACCATGTTCCGGCATCGTACCAGAGGGGGAAATCATAACCGGTGGCCATCTTCGTCATCCCGGCGGCCACCATGATGAGGAGGGAGTAGTCCACCCTCGGGGCTGAGGGTTTGTACCAGTAGCTATGTGTTTAAACTCTCTCTCTCTCTCTCTCGTGTTCTTGAGATGGCACGATCTTGATGTATCGTGAACTTTGTTAATATAGTTGGATCATATGGTGGTTCTCCCTCTCTATATTGTTGTGATGAATTGAGTTTTCCCTTCAAGATTTTGTTTTATCGGATTGAATACTTTTATGGATTTGAGAGCACTTGATATATTTCTTGCATATGAATACCCACGGTGACAATGTGGTATTATATTGATTCACTTGATATATGTTTTAGCACTCAACTCACAGATTCCCGAGGTGACATTGGGGTAATCTATGCATAGGGGTTGATGCACATTCTCGTCTTTTGTTTATCCGATAGAAATCTTGGGGCACTCTTTGAGGTTCTTTGTGTTGGATTGAGTATTATGAATCTGAATTTGCTTTGGTGTTATTTTAGTACGAACTCTTGATAGATCGATCAGAAAGAATAACTTGGTGTTATTTTAGTATGAACTCTTGATAGATCAATCGGAAACAATAACTTGGTGTTATTTTAGTACGAACTCTTGGATAGATCGATCGGAAAGAATAGCTACAAACAATTTCTTCTTATGTTCTTCGCTAGATAAGAACTTTGGCGTGATTCTTCATCACACGTGAGGGATGGTTATATGATCCAATTATATTAGCATTGTTGGGAGATTGCACTAGCGAAAGTACGAACCCTAGGCCATGTTTTCAAGCATTGCAATACCGTTTGTGCTCACTTTTGTTACATGCTAGCTTGCTGTTTTTTATTGTCACTATCACAAAAATCGATATCCACTATCATTACTACACTTGTATCACCATCTCTTCGTCAAACTAGTGCACCTATACAAATTACCATTGTATTTGGTGTGTTGGGGACACAAGAGACTTTTTATTATTTGGTTGCAGGGTTGTTTGAGAGAGACCATCTTCATCCTACACCTCCCACGGATTGATAAACCTTAGGTCATCCACTTGAGGGAAAATTGCTACCGTCCTACAAAACTCTGCGCTTGGAGGCCCAACACGAGTCTACAAGAATAAAGTTGCATAGTAGACATCAGGCAACATGGCAGCAACCTGTGCAACCTGGGAGCTATACCATTTGGTTACTTTGTTGTCTGTGGCAGACGACAAAGGGGTGGCATGTTTATCATCTGCTGGCAGATGGCAAAGGTTGCCATTAGCCACCTAACATGGCTAACACCTATTAGTTACCATCCATGTCAATTGCCGTCTACCACGGACGACAAAGGCACTTTGCCGTCCGCTTTGCGGAAGTAGAACGCAAATAACCTGGTTATCGCCACTCTCTTTGCCGGGTAGGTTTGCCGTCGGTGGCAGACGACAAAGGGCTTTGCCGTCCGCTCTTGGTGCCTTTGCCGTCCGCCATGGCAGATGGCAAATAAGCCAATTCCTGTAGTGAGAAGACAATTTGGGAGCCAATGAAGCACTAGAGGGGAGGCCCATGGAGCCCACGAGACACCATGGCGCGCCAGGAGGCCTAGGAGCGCCCTGATGGGTTGTGGGGCCCACGGGGGTCTCCTCCATCGCGTCTTAGCTCTGTAAATATCCAAACATTCCAGAAACCCTAGGGGAGTCGACGAAACACAATTCCAGCCGCCGCTGATGTCTGCTTGAACTACGTCGGTATTTCCCCAAAGAGGAAGGGATGATGCAAGAGAACAACGGTAGATATTTCCCTCATTGATGAGACCAAGGTTATCGAACCAGTAGGAGAACAACGCAACACCACGTAAACAGCTCCTGCACACAAAGAACAAATACTTGCAACCCGACGTAAGAGAGGGGCTGAGGGAGTCCTGGATTAGGGGGTGTTCGGGTAGCCGGACTATACCTTCAGCCGGACTCCAGAGGACTATGAAGATACAAGATTGAAGACTTCGTCCCGTGTCCGGATGGGACTTTCCTTGGCGTGGAAGGCAAGCTTGGCGATGCGGATATTCAAGATTCCTACCATTGTAACCGACTCTGTGTAACCCTAACCCTATCCGGTGTCTATATAAACCGGAGGGTTGTAGTCCGTAGGACATCAACTCCATATACAACAATCGTACCATAGGCTAGCTTCTAGGGTTTAGCCTCCTTGATCTCGTGGTAGATCTACTCTTGTACTACCCATATCATCAATATTAATCAAGCAGGAGTAGGGTTTTTACCTCCAGCAAGAGGGCCCGAACCTGGGTAAAACATCGTGTCCCCTGCCTCCTGTTACCATCTGGCCTTGACGCACAGTTCGGGACCCCCTACCCGAGATCCGCCGGTTTTGACACCGACATTGGTGCTTTCATTGAGAATTCCTCTGTGTCGTCGCCTTTAGGCCCGATGGCTCCTTTGATCATCAACAACGATGCGGTCCAGGGTGAGACTTTTCTCCCCGGACAGATCTTCGTCTTCGGCGGCTTCGCACTGCGGGCCAATTCGCTTGGCCACCTGGAGCAGATCGAAAGCTACGCCCCCGGCCATCAAGTCAGGTTTGGAAGCCTAAATTACATGGCAGACATCCGCGGAGATTTGATCTTCGACGGATTCGAGCCATAACCAAGCGTGCTGCACTGTCTCACAGGGCATGATCTAGCTCTGTCACCGAACAGTATCCCGGAGGCCGCAAACGCACCAGCTCTGACCCTTAATTCGGAGCCAGTTGTGTCAATCGAGGATGAGCGGTTGCACGTCACCTCGGGGGCTGCGATCTCAAAGGCGATCGAGCTGAACGCCGGCCCCACACTCCGCGTGACTCACGACTCCGAGGATCCGGACTCCTCTCCGGACTCCGAACCCCCCGCGCCCCTGCCGATCGAATCCGATTGGGCGCCAATAATGGAGTTCACCGCCGCGGACATCTTTCAGCACTCGCCTTTTGGCGATATCCTGAATTCTCTCAAGTCTCTCTCTTTATCAGGAGAGCCCTGGCCGAACTGCGGTCAGCGAGGATGGGATACGGACGATGAAGAAATTCAAAGCCCACCCACCACCCACTTGGTAGCCACTGTCGACAATTTAAATGACGTGCTCAACTTCGACTCCGGAGACATCGACAGCATGGATGACGATGCAGGAGATACCGATGAACCAACGCCCATAAGGCATTGGACAGCCACCTCATCTCACGATGTGTACATGGTGGATACCCCTAAAGGAAGCGACAACGAGGAAAAAGGGGATGGAACGGGAGATCGACCCCCCGAGAAGCGATCAAAGCGTCGGCGTAAACGCCGACCCAAGCCCCGCCTCAATAAAAACCCAGCCATAGAGCAGGACGAGCCGGTAGACGACGAGCAGGCCTTAGAGCAACCGTCCGAACAGGGCAACACGGATAGAGAAACCGAACATCCCTCCCCCGGCGAAAATGGCATTCCGGACGACCTCACGCCGGATAAACCCACGGAGCAGAAGAATCTCCACAAGAGGCTCGTTGCAACTGCACGCAGCCTGAAAAAGCAGAAGCGGAAGCTAAAAACAGCGGAAGATGCACTCCGGACTAGATGGAGCAAAGTAATGAATACCGCAGATAAATACGGCGACGGTCGCCACACTAAAAGCTATCCGAAAAGAAAGCTACTGCCTGAATTCGACGAAGAGGCCCTAGAGCCCTTGCATTCAAAAAATAAGAAAGCCACACGGTCGGATAGACGACCCCATAAAGCGGCAAGCGGCACCGCACTTAAATCGGAATGCGACCCACCTAAGGATTCACATCATGGCCCAGTTAGGTCCATTTATGGGCCAAGAAAGCAAGCTCTCGTAAGCAATGCAATAAAGCCATCATCAGAATCCGGCACACCCAAATACAGGGGCGCCGCACACCCCCTATGTTTCACCGATGAGGTCCTGGACTATGAATTTCCAGAGGGATTCAAACCCGTAAACATAGAGGCATATGATGGAACAACAGACCCTGGAGTCTGGATCGAGGATTATATCCTCCACATACACATGGCTAGAGGAGATGATCTCCACGCCATAAAATATTTACCCCTTAAGCTTAAAGGGCCAGCCCGGCATTGGCTTAAAAGCCTTCCTAAAAACACAATTGGAAGTTGGGAAGAGCTCGAGGATGCTTTCCGAGCAAATTTTCAAGGGACCTATGTCCGCCCTCCGGATGCAGACGATCTTAGTCACATAACTCAACAGCCCGGAGAATCAGCTCGGCAGTTCTGGAATAGATTCCTCACTAAAAAGAATCAGATAGTCGACTGTCCGGACGCCGAAGCCTTAGCAGCTTTCAGGCATAACGTCCGAGACGAATGGCTCGCCAGACACCTCGGCCAAGAAAAGCCAAGAACAATGGCCGCACTAACAAGCCTCATGACCCGCTTTTGTGCAGGAGAGGACAGCTGGTTGGCAAGGTGCAGCCCCAGCGACCCAAGTACATCCGAAACTAGGGATGGAAATAGAAAACCGCGACGCGACAAGGACCGTCGCCGGACTAAGGAAAAAAGTCCGAAGAGCACGGCAGTCAATGACGGATTCAAAGGCTCATGACAAAATCAGACAAAACCGCCCCTCCAGGATAACAGGGACGATCCATCCAATTTAAATAAAATCCTGGAAAGGATATGTCAGATACATAGTACTCCCGGGAAGACTTCTAACCATACCCACAGAGATTGTTGGGTTTTCAAACAATCCGGCAGACTCAATGCCGAACACAAGGGGCTCGACACACCAAGCGAAGACGAGGACGAACCCCAAAAGCAGAGCACCAGGAAACAAAAGAACTTCCCACAAGAAGTAAAAACAGTGAACTTACTTCACATAACAAAACGTGCGGCGCCCATAAAGGTACGCACCACACGACCTATCCCCAAAGGGTCCCGCCACTGGTTGTCAAAGCCAATCATATTCGATCAGCTAGATTATTCTAGAAATATCAAGAATGCAGGCTGGACTGCCTTGATACTCGATCCAATAATTGGCGGACTCCAGTTTTCAAATGTCCTTATGGACGGCGGCAGTGGACTAAACCTGATATATCAGGATACAATCCGTCACATGGGGATAAACCCAGCAAGAATCCGCCGCAGCAAAACCTCCTTTCAAGGGGTAACACCTGGTCCAGACACCCATTGTATGGGTTTTCTCCGGCTCGAAGTTATATTCGGCTCTGCCGATAACTTCCGCCGCGAAAAGCTGACCTTCCATATCGTCCCGTTCTCAAGTCGCTATCAAGCACTACTGGGACGCGAAGCTTTCACTCGCTTTAACGCAATACCGCATTATGCATCTCTCACGCTTAAGATGCCCGGTCCACGAGGCATCATCTCTTTGAAGGGGAAGCACTAAAGTGCGCCTCCCCAAGCGGAGGACTGTGCGGTCGCTTTGACAGCCCCATAGTAAAATGGCCTCACCGGCCAAAAAACTTCGAAATAGGTCATTAAAGACCACAAACGCGGATAGACGAGTTCGGTACAAAATCATCATTGATGCAGGCTTAGTGGCCATATACCCCCGCACTAGGGGCTCCATGCATATACAATAAGAGACAATAAAGCTCAATTTTATATATTTTACTTTATACTTTGTTTATTTTAAACTTTTGTTCGGCACGACCCGTTTTCAACTCAGTTCCTCTGTTTTACAGATGAACGTCGTGCGGCGCCCGTCCAGGATACGGCACAACGGAGACACAGGCGCAGACGTGCAGTAGGGACCTGTCCTAAAGGATTCTTTTTAGATTAAGACCCTGCGTAAACCTTTTTTACTATCTCTCGTTGCTACACATCCCCTGGTTCTTTCTGATATAACCAAGGAGGAGGCTGGCGTCTTGGCATGTGGCCACGTCAGAATTTTTGCACGTACCTGGACACTAGGGGCTTTTTTAATAAAGAGTGTTGTTTCACCCGCACTCATAAAGACCGAACACCTTAGGGAGTGGTCGGCATCGCGAGTTTTGGCATTATATGCATCAGCTCCGAATCATGTCTTTGGTCAAATGTTGGGTTGCCCGGCTCCTGAGTTCGGCTACCTTACGTTCCGCTCTATCGGCTAAGGTAGCACCAGGAGAACTACTGCGATTGTGCCCCGGTTCGGCCGGGCGAGCACCTTAGTAGAGAAAGCTGAAAACTGACTGTCATAATGTAGCGTGAGACTGGTCAGCCACTCGATGACCTATCGGAATCTATCGGATTCCTCCGCTTTAATGAAGGGCCGCTTCCCGGTCAGGCACATACGCGCCCCGAACTCGGGCGAGCGCAGTCGCCATCAAGGGGCTACCTAAATAGTCTCACTGTCAAGCTCCTATGGCTAAGTGAAAGTGTTAAAGCATTATAGTCCGGTTGCCTGGCCCGCTGCGCTATCACCTCCTTTGTAGGACCAAGACGTTGGGTTAAGTGTGAAAATGCGTCTTCTGCGAGCACCCCCGCACTATGTGCGTGGGGGCTGAAGCCAACGACTGCCATCTTTCACATTTTGTATATATATATATCTTAAAACGGTCGCACAGGAGGTGTTCCCAATACTTGAAGGCACAAGTATAAAAAGGCCACTACAGTTTATCAAAATATTACTTTATAATTACATATGCTATCATAACATAGCATCTTTCGAGCACTGCATCTCTATTACATGAGCGCCTTCAAGGACTTCCTGAAAATAGTGCTCGGAGGGTACTCGGCTTTTGTCCGAATCTCGGGACGCAACAACGGTGGTCTCCATCTCTGCCCAGTATGTCTTGACACGGGCAAGAGCCATCCTTGCGCCCTCTATGCATGCTGACCTCTTCATTGCATTAATACGCAGCACCGCGTCAAGGACTTGCTGCACCAAGCTGAAATAACTCTTCGGCTCCGATCTCCCCGGCCACAGATGACCCATGACGTACTTCATGGCGAGTCCGGACAACCTATTCAGTTCGGCCCATTGAGCCAAACGATCGTCCACTGCCAGTGGACGCTCTGGATTGTGAAACAGCGACTAGAAAAGCTTTTCCACTTCGCGATCTTTCTGATCTTGAAAGTGTTCGGTCGCATCAGCAGCACTCGCTGCCAAATCCAGATAGGTATCCTCCACACTCCACATCCGGTCCAACGGAGCAAACTTCGGATCGCAAAATTTCCTTCGCAGCATAAAGGGCTTTCCAGCCACAATCTGTTCGGCTTGACGCAGCTCCTCCTTCGCAGCTCTCATCGCAGAGCGCGCGTCCTTAGCATTGGCAACGGCTTTCTCTAAGTCCGTTTGTTTCGCCTGGTCTTCTTTCTCAAGAAGTCTGCAACGGTCTGCAGCGCTCTTTAACTTTTCGGCCATCTCGGCCATCTCTTCCTTGCTTCGGCAATGAGCAGCCTGTTCGGCTCTCAGCTCTTCAAGGGCTTTCTTGGCAGTCGCATCACTTTCTCTGGCTTGTTCTTTAGCTCGGGCAAGTTCTGCCCTAAGACTCTCCACGGCGGCCACACCATCTGCGTCAAGCACACACATCGTAAGACACTGGCATAAAACTCTTCTTACCTGATGCCGCCCAAGGAATTACATACCTTGAGCCTCATCAAGCCACTTGTTGACAAGCACGATGTCGGCATCTGCCACGTCCAGTTGCCGCTTTAGTTCGGCAAAATCATCAGTTCGGCTCGATTCCGGACACCCTGCCGCCTACATTCAAAGGCGACATCTTAGACCTGGGATTATGATCCTCCGCGTGCCGTCATTTCTTGACGACACGCAGAGTCTCAGGGGCTACTATCTACACAGGGCGCATCTTATTCATGCGCAACTGACAAAAGTATACATTATCTAATGTACCTCAAAACCCGTCAGTAAACTTTTGACGGACTCATGCAATCTGCTCTCTGCGGATGAGATCCTTTCAATCACCATGCCCATCAATGCACGGTGCTCCTCCAAGATAGAAGCTCTCCCCAGCAGAATCTTTAGCTCCTCCGGCCGAGCACCAGACGGTGTCGGACCTGTCCCATGACCTCTTTCGAAGGCCGGACGCGGAGAACCTCGGGGGGCCACATAGCTATCTTCCGCCCCTGCCGGATTCGGAGAAACCCTCCGCAACGACACCCCAGGGTCGCCCGCCTCGCTAGGCGGCACGGCAGGGGGAGGCGTCCCGCTCTCCATCATCTCCGGAAGGAGGTCCCCCGAAGACGAGCTCTGCTGAGAAGGGCTGAGGTCCGAGCTACAAGGTAAAAATTCGGTTAATCTTCTCAGATATAAATCAAGGATTTCCCTCATCCCTCAAAAGGAAAATCTTTCTCTACTTACGGCTCGCTGGAGGGCTGATCCCCTTGAGGGCGTAGTCCGGCCGAGGAACTCCCCGGTGTCGGACCCTCTGACGAGGATTTTTTTCCCTGCTTTGAGGCCATCGTTTCCGGGTTGTCAGAGGCGGCTCTCTTCTTCCCCTTAGGAGAGGAATTGTCGGTTCCTCCCTTCGGAGCAGCCTCCTTCGAGGAGGCCATAGTTTCCTTGTCCTCCCCCTTGCTTCCCTCCAAAGGCATTATCTCCAGCATCCTGACCAGCACGGGATCCGGCCTGGTTTCGGGAAGGGGAGCCGGACACCTGATCAGCTTTGCCTTCGCTATCCACTCCTGTTTAAAAGGACGGATCTTTTAGGGGCAAGTTTATGACAATTATATGGATAGAAGGTCCGGGCACAAGGTTGCTTACTTGAGTATCCGGGCGATTGCAGCTTAGGCCTGCGTCCTCGGTTAAATCCGGACACATCTCTTGTGATCCGAAGAACAATTTATACATCTCCGCGGGCGTTGCGCCCATGAAATTCTGGAGAGCTCGCGGTCCCTCTGGATTAAACTCCCACAGGCGAAGGGAGCGACGTTTGCCGGGCAATATTCAGCGAATCAGCATGACCCGTGTCACCTTGACCAGGCCGAGGTCTCCTTCCAAGAGATCCTTAATGCGGCCCTGTAACAAGGGCACGTC
Organism: Triticum urartu; assembly: GCF_003073215.2. Taxonomy (NCBI): domain Eukaryota; kingdom Viridiplantae; phylum Streptophyta; class Magnoliopsida; order Poales; family Poaceae; genus Triticum; species Triticum urartu. The sequence goes on from NC_053022.1 coordinate 304,723,770, forward strand.
TTTGGGCAAACCCAATCTAACCCTCTGTTGACCCATGACGCTAGCCGTGGTGGGGGACCCGAGCGAAAGGCAGGAGGCGCCACCCACTTGGTGCTCCGGGGAGCGGTGATATAAAACCACTCTCGTTGCCACAAGCCTAGCTCCTCTTGAAAAGAGCCCTCAGACCATGGAGCATCAGCATTTTTGCTTATAACAGCGCCTCCGCACTCTGCGTGCCGTCCCTTGATCATCTTCGGCTCCACTTTGAAGGTCTTGAGCCATAATCCTAAGTGAGGGGTAACACGGAGGAACGCTTCACACACGACAATAAACAAGGAGATATGGAGGATGGACTCCGGAGCTAAGTCATGGAATTCCAGCCCGTAATAAAATAGCAGTCCCCTCACAAAGGGATCCATTGGGAAGCCCAACCCCCGAAGGAAGTGAGACATGAACACCACGCTCTCACCGGGCTGGGGACTGGGAATGACCTGCCCTTGAGCAGGCAACCTATGCGAAATTTCGCTGGTCAGGAACTTAGCCTCCCTCAAATTTAGTACGTCATCCTCCATGACGGAGGAGGGCGTCCATCGGCCTTGAAGGTCAGAACCGGACATTGTCGAAGGTCCGAAGCGCCTGGAATCTGGAGCCTAGGGTGTTGGAACTCGAGGCGACGGGCGAACTCTCTTGAGATTGAAAAAAGGAGTAAGGCCTTGTTCTCTTTATAAGAGGTTGAATACCAAGAGCCCTCCCCGTAACCGTTCGGGACTCGTCTTTAATCGAGGAAACATGCTAACGGGCGCGGTTGGGTTACCCACGTCCGTATTGACGAGAATCCCATAAAAGGGGGTACACGATCTCTGCTTTGACAAGATGTGCCAAGGAAACCGCCTCGCAAAACGTGCTGAGGTGGAAAAGTAAAAACGATTCGAGTAAAGGACTTGGCCATAGTGTGATGACGCACTGCGGAATACGTCAGCAGATTTGATTTGTGTTAATATTATTCTCTCTATGGCAATATGTGGAAACTTATTTTGCAGAGCCGGACACTACTCTTGGTGTTTACAATCTTCTATGAAGGACTTGGAGGAGGAACCCGCCTTGCAATGCCGAAGACAATCTGCGCGTCGGACTCGTCGTCATTGAAGCCTGGTTCAGGGGCTACTGAGGGAGTCCTGGATTAGGGGGTGTTCGGGTGGCCGGACTATACCTTCAGCCGGACTCCAGGACTATGAAGATACAAGATTGAAGACTTCGTCCCGTGTCCGGATGGGACTTTCCTTGGCGTGGAAGGCAAGCTTGGCGATGCGGATATTCAAGATCTCCTACCATTGTAACCGACTCTGTGTAACCCTAACCCTATCCGGTGTCTATATAAACCGGAGGGTTGTAGTCCGTAGGACATCAACTCCATATACAACAATCATACCGTAGGCTAGCTTCTAGGGTTTAGCCTCCTTGATCTCGTGGTAGATCTACTCTTGTACTACACATATCTTCAATATTAATCAAGCAGGACTTAGGGTTTTACCTCCATCAAGAGGGCCCGAACCTGGGTAAAACATCCTGCCCCCTGCCTCCTGTTACCATCCGGCCTTGACGCACAGTTCGGGACCCCCTACCCGAGATCCGCCGGTTTTGACACCGACAGGGGCTGTCAATCCCTCACGGGTAAAAAGATAGATAAAAATGTAGTAGATTGGATAAATAGATCTCACAGGAACGCGAGATAAATAAATAATAATAAATTACAGCAAGGTATTTTTGTATTTTTGGATTAATAGATATGAAAATAAAAGCAAATAAAAGTAGATCACGAAGGCAAATACAATAAAGAAGGGACCCCGGGGGCCGTAGATTTCACTAGTGGCTTCTCTCGAGAAAAATAGAAAACAGTGGGTAAACGAATTACTGTTGGGCAATTGATAGAACTTCAAATAATCATGACGATATCCAGGCAATGATCATTATATAGGCACCACGTCCAAGATTAGTAGACCGACTCCTGCTTGCATCTACTACTATTCCTCCACACATCGAGCACTATCCAGCATGCATCTAGTGTATTAATTTCATGGAAAAACAGAGTAATGCAATGAGAACGACGACATGACATAGACAAATTCTATTTATGTAGAAATAGAGCTCATTGTTATCCTTAATTGCAACGATACATACATGTTGGTTCCCCTTCTGTCACTGGGATCAAGCACCGTAAGATCGAACCCATCACAAAGCACCTCTTCCCATTGCAAGATAAATAGATCAAGTTGGCCAAACAAAACCAAAATATTAGAGAAGAAATATGAGGCTATAAGCAATCATGCATATAAGAGATCAAAGAAGACTCAAATAACTTCCATGGATAAAAACATAGATCTGATCATGAACTCAAAGTTCATCGGATCCTAACAAACACACCGCAAAAAGAGTTACATCATATGGCTCTCCAATAGACCATTGTATTGAGAATCAAGAGAGAGAGAGAGGAAACCATCTAGCTACTAACTATGGACCCATAGGTCTACAATGAACTACTCACGCATTATCGGGGAGGCACCAATGAGGATGATGAACCCCTCCATGATGGTGTCTAGATTGGATCTATGGTTTCTGGAACTTGTGGCGGCTGGAATTGATTTTCGTCTACTCCCCTAGGATTTCTGGAATATTGGGGTATTTATAGAGCAAAGAGGTATTTATAGGCAGTGCGCCCAGGTGGGTTGTGCCCACCTCGGTGGCCTCCCGCATCGCCTCTTTGCTCTATAAATACCCCAATATTCCATAAACCCTAGGGGAGTCGACGAAAATCAATTCCAGCCGCCAGAAGTCCCAGAAACCACAGATCCAATCTAGACACCTTCACGGAGGGGTTCATCATCCTCATTGGTGCCTCTGCGATGATGCGTGAGTAGTTCATTGTAGACCTATGGGTCTGTAGTTAGTAGCTAGATGGCTTCCTCTCTCTCTATTCTCTCTCTCTCTCTCTATATATATATATATATTGATTCTCAATACAATGGTCTCTTGGAGATAACTCTTTTTGCGGTGTGTTTGTTGGGACCCGATGAACTTTGAGTTTATGATCAGATCTATGTTTTTATCCATGAAAGTTATTTGAGTCTTTTGATATCTTATATGTATGATTACTTATATCCTCGTATTTCTTCTTCAAATCTTTGGTTTAGTTAGGCCAACTAGATCGATTTTTCTTGCCATGGGAAGAGGTGCTTCGTGATGGGTTCAATCTTACGGTGCTTCATCCCAGTGACAGACGGGGAACCGACACGTATGTATCATTGCTATTAAGGATAACAAGATGGGGTCTATGTCTACATAAGTAGATCTTGTCTACATCATGTCATCGTTCTTATTGCATTACTCCATTTCTCCATGACCTTAATACACTAGATGCATGTTGGATAGCGGTCGATGTGTGGAGTAATAGTAGTAGATGCATGCAGGAGTCGGTCTACTAATCTTGGACGTGATTCCTTAAAGATCATTGCCTAGATATAGTCATGATTATTTGATCTTCTATCAATTGCCCAACAGTAATTTGTTTACCCACTGCTACCTCTTGAGCACTTGCGTTGGTTTTCCCTTGAAGAGAAAAGGGTGGTGCAGCAAAGTAGCATAAGTATTCCCTCAGTTTTTGAGAACCAAGGTATCAATCCAGTAGGAGGCTACGCGCGAGTCCCTCGCACCTACACAAAACAAATAAATCCTCACAACCAACACAATAAAGGGGTTGTCAATCCCTTCACGGCCACTTACGAGAGTGAGATCTGATAGATATGATAAGATAATATTTTTGGTATTTTTATGATAAAGATGCAAACTAAAATAAAAGCAATGAAAATAACTAAGTATTGGAAGATTTAATATGATGAAGATAGACCCGGGGGGCATAGGTTTCACTAGTAGCTTCTCTCAAGAGCATAAGTATTTTACGGTGGGTGAACAAATTACTGTTGAGCAATTGACAGAACTGAGCATAGTTATGAGAATATCTAGGTATGCTCATGTATATAGGCATCACGTCCGAGACAACTAGACCGACTCCTGCCTGCATCTACTACTATCTCCACACATCGACCGCTATCCAGCCTGCATCTAGAGTATTAAGTTCAAGAGAATAGAGTAACACTTTAAGCAAGATGACATGGTGTAGAGGGATAAACTCATGCAATATGATGAAAACCCCATCTTGTTATCCTCTATGGCAACAATACAATACATACCTTGCTGCCCCTACTGTCACTGGGAAAGGACACCGCAAGATTGAACCCAAAGCTAAGCATTTCTCCCATTGCAAGAAAGATCAATCTAGTAGGCCAAACCAAACTGATAATTCGAAGAGACTTGCAAAGATAACCAATCATACATAAAAGAATTCAGAGAAGATTCAAATATTGTTCATAGATAAACTTGATCATAAACCCACAATTCATCGGTCTCAATAGACACACTGCAAAACAAGATTACATCGAATAGATCTCCACAAGAGAGGGGGAGAACTTTGTATTGAGATCCAAAAAGAGAGAAGAAGCCATCTAGCTAATAACTATGGACCCGAAGGTTTGAGGTAAACTACTCACACTTCATCGGAGAGGCTATGGTGTTGATGTAGAAGCCCTCCGTGATCGATGCCCCCTCCAGCGGAGCTTTGGAACAGGCCCCAAGATGGGATCTCATGGCTACAGAAAGTTATGGCGGTGGAATTAGGGTTTTGGCTCCGTATCTGATCATTTGGGGGTACGTAGGTATATATAGGAGGAAGAAATACGTCGGTGGAGCAACAGGGGGCCCGCGAGGGTGGAGGGCGTGCCTGGGGGGGTTAGGCGCGCCCCCTACCTCGTGGCCTCCCTGTTGGTTTCTTGACGTAGGGTCCAAGTCTCCTAGATCTTGTTCATTCCAAAACTCACGTTCCTGAAGGTTTTATTCCGTTTGGACTCCGTTTGATATTCCTTTTCTTCGAAACCCTAAAATAGGCAAAAAAACAGCAATTCTGGGCTGGGCCTCCGGTTAATAGGTTAGTCCGAAAAATAATATAAAAGTAGATAATAAAGCCCAATAATGTCCAAAACAGAAGATAATATAGCATGGAGCAATCAAAAATTATAGATACGTTGGAGACGTATCACCCACCGTATGCTATTTTTCTCGAGAGAAGCCACTAGTGAAATCTACGGCCCCCAGGTCTCTTCTTTATCATATTTGCCTTCAAGATCTATTTTTATTCGATTTTATTTTCAGATCTATTAATCCAAAAACCTAAAAATACCTTGCTGCACTTTATTTTATTTTGCATTTATTCGCGATCTATTTATCCAATCTATCATATTTTTATCATGTCAACTCGACAATTTCTGGCAGTGTTACCCGAAAGGGATTGACAATCCCCTTAACATGTCGGGTTGCAAGTATTTGTTCTTTGTGTGCAGGTACTATTTACATAGTGTTGCGTGATTCTCCTGCTGGTTCGTTAACCTTGGTCTCATCACTGAGGGAAATACCTACCATCGCTGTGCTACATCATCCCTTCCTCTTTGAGGAAATACCGACATAGTTCAAGCCGCAATCAGTCCTCTCCCTGACCATCTTCCCTCGTCGCAGATGCTCGGATTCAAGCTCGCCCCAAAGCAAGCTTCTGTCGCCTTTGCTCCAGCCGTCACAGGAGGACCCCGCGGACGTAACCGACCCCACCATAGTCTCCTGCTTCGCACGAAGCAAACGCCAAAACATGTTTCTGTCCCCACGGACCACCGGAGAGGCTACACCATCCACGCCCAATTACTACCGCCATCATCAACCTCGTCTCCGGCCACTGCTCGGGTGAGCACCTTTTCCCTAGCTATGTGCCACGCCCTAGACCACACCATCATCACTGCCATTCCACTCCACGTTCTCCCGTCACCTCGCCTTTGCTGGAGTACCACCAGAGAAGTGCTGCCGCCCATGCTCGAGACCGCCGCCGCGTCCTTTATTGCTGGTGAGCACGTGCGCGCAGAGTATCACTTCGGCCAATCATCACTACCAAAAAAATACACTTCCGTGATGATACGTGTTTGTCACAGTAGGTCACGTTTTCTGTCATGCATGTACATCCATGACAATTTTATAACAGAATCAAGATAGTCATACATGTGTTGTCGTAGAAGTGTTCCATGACATTACCAAAATTATCATCACAGAAGTGTTCGCTTCCATGACGATAAATGCCGCATCATGGAAGTGCTTTCATCAAGGGTGACCGACACGTGGCATCCACCGTAACAGGTCGCCGTTAAGCTATCGGGTCCGGTTTTGGATCCGATAACCCGCTAACAACCATGACCAATGATGATTTTCCACGTGTAAAATTCTCATTGGCCGACGGAACCATGTGTCAGCTCCGCATTGGCACATGTGTCACTCATCTAATGGGCGAGATGCGCCTATGATATGTTGACACGTGGACCGGCCCAAAAGTGGCCCATAAAGATTAAATGGGCCAGCACAACTAAAGGCCCACAAGATTTTGCGGACCATAATGGGCCGGCCCAGCGAAAGGCCCACAAGATTTTGCCGACCATAATTGGTCGGCCCAGCTAAAAGCCCACAAGATATCGCCGACCATAATGGGTCGGCCCAGCTAAAGGCCCACAAGATTTTGAGGAAACTAGTGGGCCAGCCCGTTAACAGGCTGCCATGTTTTGGGCAAAATGCTGGCCCATATTTGATCCGGTCCATTAACAACATGCCATGTTCCGGGCCCAATAAAGGCCCATATGAGATCCGGCCCATTAAAAGCCTACCATGTTTTGGGTTCAATTACGGCCCAGATCAGATCCGGCCCTTTAAGAGGCTTTGGGCTAAATTATGGCCCATATTAGATTCGGCCCGTCAACTGGACGCTATGCTTTTGGTCCCACTTGCTAAAGGCCCATTTAGTAATTCGACCTGATATTAGTTTCGGCCTGTTAAAGGCCTATTTAACATTTCAGCCCTATATTTATTTCGGCCTGTTAAAAGCTCGTCATATAGTTAGGCCTAACTACGGCCCGGTTTGCATCCGGCCTGCTCACAGCCGATAATCTGATTGGGCCAAACAAGGACCGAGACAATTTTGGCCTGTTAACGGCCTGTGATGTGATTAGCACAATCATGGGTCAGGGTCTATTTCGGCCTGCTGCCGGCCCGTGAGCTGTTCGGCACGTTTCAGGCCCAACCTACTTTTCAGCCTCCTAAACCCCATTGAGTTTTCTTGCGAAAATAGGGCCGGCGGTTTACTCGGCCTATTAGAGGCCCGAATCTACTAGTGGGCCGGTTTACATTTAGGCCTGTTAACGGACCGATTATGTAGTGATTTGCATGACGGCCTGATTATGTACCGTAATTTTACGGTTTAGCCGGTTTACTGCGAAGACGGGATATAGAGAGAGAGAGAGAGTAAAATAACTGCAACATCGTGACTAAGAAAAAACCTAGACTATACAATAAAGAAATTATGACATATTACATCCACTGGGCATCAAAGTTCGCCACTATGATAATAAAGCACAAGAAGACAACAGATTATATACACTGGGCATCAAAGATCACCACCAGTGCAAATAAACACACCAACAAAATAATATACAAAACCGATAGCACTTCAATAGAGTTCAAGAAAGGTTAGCCCTGCTCGGGAGCTGGAGCGCAAGCAGCTGAGAAAGCTAATGAGACCGCGCTTGTTTGACACTTATATCCTCCTCACTCTGAAAGATAAACAAGCAGACAGATAACAGGTTTTGCACATATAAGTATCAGTGATGACAATTCATCACATTTCTTACTGACGAATAAAGTGACACAGTTTAAAATAGCATTAACACAATATGGTGTTGTTCAGGTTATGACATGGCAGGAAATGACATTGTGAAGGAGTTGGCAGCTTCACGACACCACTGGATTACAGATCAAGAGCTCATAAGTATCAATGGTTAGTGTGCTGTCAATTTATCCCATTTCATATTGCCAAATAAAGAGACGGTTTAAATAATAGTAGAATGATACGACATTGTTCATAGTTAAGACATTGCAGAATATGACATTGTGCTGTAGTGGGTAGGTTCACCACACCACTGGATTACGGATCAAGAACAGAAGCATACATGCAGTGCAAAAGAAGATCACTTGCTCCATATAGTTTAATTTACATGGTATGAAGAAGGAGCTTGGTTGTACAACTGAAAACTTAAATTGAGAAGGACAAACTTTTGTTTATGAACTACATAATAAACTTTAAACATGCAATTTGATACGAAAACCAAAAATAAATAGTTGTTGCAGTCATGGCTAACCAAATATACACAACAAATTTTGAAGGCTTGAGAAGGACAAACTTACATTATTGGTGAAGACAGACTCTATAAAGCCCTTGTCCATGCTGATGGGGTGGGGGGCAATTCAAGAAGTTTACCACATAAGCTTCTTCATAAGCATTGCCTTCATTCTACATTTTGTTAAGAGTAAATATAGATGTGATAATATAAGAAAAAATGGAGAATATTTAAGATAAGATGAAGAGTGATGCTACATAACCAAGTAGCTATAAATGTAAGTACAACGATACAGGCAAAAGGTACAGCCAAGAGCAATGCAGAGCTAAAATTCTTCAGGACCAACGGTGTTATCCAACCTTATGGTAAGAGTAAATATAGATCTGATGCGTAGAAAATGGAGGGCAAAGGAAAATAAGCTACAGAGTGATGGTACATGAACAACTACCTGTCAATATAAGTACACTGATAAAGGACAGCAGGTACTTACAAGAACAATGCAGAGCTAAAAAAAATTCATTGTCATTGGATATATTCTACACTAATGTAACCATTCATACAGATCAGATAATTTGGAGCGAACAATTGATAAGCAAGCTATCATGCATACTGCTGTCACATGATGAACCAGGTATGAATGCAAGTATAGTGATACAAGACAACATATACTAACAAGAGCAAAGCAGCAAGCAACATATTTGCGATATCCTATCATTCTTTTCAAACCGGAATTCTTCTTCGAGCTAATTTCCTGCAAAAAAGATCCGTAAGGCACATGTGGAAAAGTAGAAGTTCAAATCATCATGTGATATCATAGACAGTACGTCATCATGGGAACGAGACTAGTGCATAACAAGGTTTTTCCATTCAAGGTCTTCTAAATTTAGCACAGGAGACTTCATCGGAAATTCATTTATAGACTTTCCATCAAAGTGTGATTTCCTCAGGTAACACCAATACTGCTGCAATGATTCCTTGAAAAGCGCAAGCAAGCTTTGCTCGTCATGACTATCCAGATTGATACTCGCCTACTTACAACAATGTAATGTAAATCATTGATGTGTTGAATCAGTAGAAAAAAAGGAAAATAATCACCATGAATAATAGCACTTACATGTAAGTAGGACAGGAAGATGTGAAAATGGTGTTTGTCTTCACTATAATCTTCCCATGATGGGAATATATGCACATAGTCCCTAACAACATTGAAAGCATTGTCTTTAAAATTGGGATTAACTGGAATGGGGTTTCAATCTACAAGAATTGGCCGTCTCTGCAGTTGGGATAGGTCTTCGGCCGGTGGGTTTGCTGTACTTTTTGCTGGAGTCGGATTTTTGTGTGGTACGGCTAGTTCTATGGCAACTGAAATCGGCATACCTTTTGCTGTAGTGCAGGTCCTGTGTGGTGGGGCTAGTGGTGTGGCCAGTGAAGTATGGGTATAGTCTGCTGGAGTCGGTCCTACGTTTTGTGTCACTGGTTGTACAACCAATATAAGTGCGGTGTTGTTTGATTTCTCCGGCACCACCATGCTTTTCAAGGACTTTGCTGATGCTCCTTCAGGTTCGGCAATCACCCTGTTCCTTTTTGATGTCTGATGCACAAGAACAACCTTTGAGTGGAAAACATGGTATGATGACAGATGGAATATGTATTGAGAATGGATGGGCATGGCATCTTGACATATATGATGAGTAAACTAAGCAGATGGCGGTGCAACAAAGTAGAAGAAATGCAAGGCAACATATGCAAGATACGTGCAATCAATAAAACCTTGCCAAATTAGAACATGCACCTTGATGGGTGAACAGGACAGGCCATCTGCCTTTGACTCCTCGAGGTTAGAATAGTCATTAGGATCATATTCTAAACAAGAATCTACAGGTGGGGAGCGTATGAGTCTCATTGCATCCAGAATGGCATTCAATGCCTTGATGCCAATTTTGTAAGTCGTTGCAGTGTTCCACAATATTCTTCTGATGCGCGTATTCTGATATTCACTGTAATTATGTATAATATCTGAGAACCATGAAAACATAAATAGTAGTGAGATTATCTTTATAATGCAGAGGATATTCTAATATAGGGGCGCCCCTGTAAACCCTTGTGTGCTATCACTAGATTCTGATGAGAGAGCTCATGTGTGCTGTAATATGGTCCGTGCATTAATATAATCTGGCACAAGTACACAAAAAATAGGCTCCAGAGGTAAGGATAGTTGGTAGATGATAGGTTTATAATATACTGTATGGTGAGTTTATTGCCAAACCATGATAACAAGAGCACACAACAACTAGGCAGATCATAGTGTACATAAAAGGGGTACACCATAACCACGATATATAAATCGGGAAAGTGGAACTGGCTGGAAAATACGGTGTTGTATTGCCGCTATTAATTGAAATCCTATCGATCACGTACCCAGCTCTATCACCTGTTGACTGCAGATGTCCCTGCTCCCCTTCCTAACAAGGAACATACTCTACATACTAAATACAGAATAACAAAAGAGTAACATTTTAAAGAACAGAAGAGGAAGCATATTCTTGAGGTTCCGCTTCATTGCATACAGTGTTGGTTGCCCACTCATGATGAATCACAGCGCCCAAAGAAATGTAATTCCATGCTGTCTCTCTATATGTGGCAACATGCATTTGGAAAATCAACTGGGAGCATTACCAGACCAATTAAATGTGTGTCTGTTAACTAATATCAGTATCATATCACAATTCGTATTTGAAGAAGTAAGCTTTGGACTTATGGTTGGTGTGTTGTTTAGCTTCAAGAGTGGACTGCTGCTAGTGCGACACAAAGCAGCTGCGCAGATCATAGTGTAGATATAACGGGAAAACCGTAAGCATCACAAGTAAAATCAGCAAAGTGGAACTTGCTGGAATATACGTGCTAGTATTGCCGGTACGGCTAGAAAGGCTTCGGATACCAGCTCTCTTCAACTGAAGGTGCAGTACTATTAATATCCGTGTAACTCTCAAAGGCAACATAGCTCCCTGCATTTCCTTGCTAATCTTATAGGATTCAAGTGGGCAGGCCACTACAATTCCTATTCCTATGTTTACAAAATCCTACGAATCAAAGAGGCCTGAAGATTTCAAAGTGTCCATCACAACCGACCGTATAGACCTCTACACTACAAATGTCCCTGCCCATCTTCACTACAAGGAACATATTGTACTACTATAATACTCCCTCCGTTCCAAAATATAAGTCTTTGTAGAGATTTCCACTATGGATCACATACAGATGTATACAGATACATTTTATAGTGTAGATTCACTCATTTTTCTCCATGTGTAGTCCATGGTGTAATCTATACAAAGACTTGTATTTAGGAATGGAGAGAGTACTTATTAAAGAAGAACGAAAGAGGAACATGCTAAAGAAGAGCAAGAAGATTTTGGATAATAAAATGCTCTTTGCACAGTGCCCACACATGATGAACCAGAGCGCATTAAGAATGCAACTCCCTATTGTCTCTCTATATGTGGTGCACGTGCTTTTCAAAAGTAAAGTAGGAACATTAGCTGACCAATTAAATGTTAACTGCTTTAGTAATATCAGCATCATATCAGATTCGTATTTGAGCAACAAGTTTGGAATTATGAATGGCACATTATTTAGCTTGGTGGATTCAGGAGCAGTGCTAAGCAGGTACGATGATGGTACCGAATATAAAGGCATGTCTGCATGCAAGTCGCGTGACTTTTGTCATTTGAGTCAGTCGACCATTTCAGGCGGCTGGATGAAGATCCTATGTCTCCTAACCCTTCTTCTTCCTCATCTTTGATTCTTCCCATACAGACCGCACAGGGCCACCGGCCGAACCCCCGGCCCCGCCCCCCCCCCCCCGCCCTCCCCTGAACCGCCCCCACCGCCTGTGTTCCTCCGCCACCCCCACCCCCAGACCCGCCCGCACCCGCGTCGAGTTTTCTTCGTTCGGCGAGGCCCCACCACTGCCCCCACAACCACCGTCCCCACCCGAGCCCCTTCCTTCGCACCGGCGAAATCCGGCGAGCTCTCAAAAATCGACTGACCCAATTTTGAAATTTATTCTACTGTTATTTAACTAGTGTGGAATATAAAAGGGGAAACCATAAGCATTGCGAGTATAGTGTTGAGCCTGCCTGGCGGATCTGAAGGTGCAAACCGGACAAAGGCAACTTCGCAACCAATGTTTGCTTTCAACTAACAAGTAAGTGATGGACAAGAAATTAGAGTAAAGCAGTGGCGATCTATTTTCTTGCTGCGATAAATAAGTTGAGAAGATATGAAAGAGTACCGCCTCTGGTGCGGCGCCGTGTATGCATCTGTTGAGAATTTGACGGTGCTGCGATAGCGATGGCTGTCAGCGACGTGGAAGCAGATCTAGGAGGGTAAACGGTGGCGGTGGGGCGTGGTGGATGAGGCGCTCGTAGGAGCGGCACCGGCAAGGTGGACAACGGCGGGGATGAAGCGAGAGGACGGGATGCAAGGATCCCGGTTCGAAGCCATGGATGAGAGAGGTCGATCTCTTGTAATGGACGATGGCGTTGGGGTATCAGCTCCGGCATGGTGGAGGGGGACGACGCTGGATGGGGTGGCGGACGGAGGAGGCTAGGGTGGAGAGGGTGTTTTGGCGCCCACGGAGTACGAATGAGGAAATGGAGGGAGAGAGGAAGGGGCGAACCATGTCTTCAGGGTGCGCTTGTCTCAAATGCAAGGAAATTTACAAACTTAGCCCCCGTTTAAAATTTCCTACATCACAACAATATTAGTCGGTTGGGGATAGGATGGTAATCTCGCATACACCGAATATTTGCCGACGAGAGTTTGTTTTTGGCGCCCACCGTGTATGAATCGGGGAGGGAGTCGATTTCGGCCGAGGAGACACTGTGTTTTGGCGCCCACCATGTATGAATCGGGGAGGGAGTCGATTTCGGCCGAGGAGACACTGTGTTTTGGCGCCCACCGTGTATGAATCCGGGTGAGAGGTGGTTATGTCACGTTTGAGTGAAATTACAAACCTACCCCTATCGAAACCTATAGAAATCGAGCCGATAGGCTTTGCGTGTCAGGGATAGGCAGTAATTTCCAACTCGCAGATTTTGGTTTTGGGTGGTTACTACGACTTACCTCGCTTCATTCAAATTTTGCAGAGCAAGAGTGCATGTTACCGTGCCAACTCAATTTGAATCCAATTTGTATTCTATTTTTGTTCGGGCAGGATCCAATTTTGATTGGAATAAAATTCTGTATACATCATTTTTTATATATACTTTCAAAAGCACAACAAAGAATTCTGCTCCTTTATATGTATAATATGATTTACAAATACAATGATCTCAAAATCATAAGGTTGAATTCAAAAAAAGTTAAACCAAATTATGTTCTACTAAAATGTATGGATCAGTAATATCTACATATTAAATAACATAGATGTGCGTGAATTCATATGAGTATGCATGTTTGATAGGTCAATTTTGGTTCGAGTACGAATTACATGTATCATCATATCGAATTCAAATATTTGAATCCCTTTTATATTGACTCTTTTCACGCCCATCTCTCTCGCATGCTCCTTCATGTAGCTATCATTCTCTTTTCTCCAGCTCACCCGCACGCTCACTTCATGTTTCTCCTATCTTCGCAAACATGGTCTCTCGATGTCTCCCTTGAGAAGTGTCACACTCTCCATATCATTATACATTCCATGGTTTTCATTATCTCTCATATCTCTACCGTTCTCTGGTATCACTAGGTACCTAAGCTTTGTTTTTCACCGCCACACACACAGTCTCACTCGTCTTTCACTTTGTATTTTTCTCTATGGGGTTCTCTTACACACCCTATATGTCTCTAGATATGACTCATACCACTAAAACTACTCTCTCCTGCAGACACAACATTTGTTGCGGTCTCCTTTCCGTCTCCATCCCAGTTATAAAACTGGCATTATTCATTTGTTTACCGATTAGACAAACTCACCCCCCCCCCCGCTCTCTCTCTCTCTCTCTCTCTCACACACACACACACAAATCCTGCTTCCACTCCCCTTCCCGACTATCGTCTCTCTCACACACTCTCTCTCTCACACACACACACAACTCCTGCTTCCACTCCCCTTCCCGACTATAGTCTCTCTCACACACACAAAACTCTCGCTTTCGCACCCTGACTCGTATTTCTCTCACAATCATTGATCGACTAGCCTCCAGATAGGTTTATACACCAGCACACTCGTTCTTCCACTATCACGTACATGTCTCTCTCACGCTCCTTGTATCCATGTAGATTTTTCGTCCCTTCTTGAGACACGCCCTCTCGATTGTGCACACACACACTATCGCCTCATTTTAAGCTGATACCTCTCGCACACACACTCTCTGTGTCTTTGTCACATATGCACTCCGTCCTCCTCCTCTCTCCCTCTTTCTCACACATAGAACACACACACACATGGGCTTTTTGCAACAACTAGCAAGATGCCCATGCGTTGCACGGAACATCAAGATGCATTTGTATAAGTAGTTTATCTTGTGGGAGAAAAGTATGAACGAGGGAAGGCCTTATTTGCAAATGTGGAGAGGGGTGTGGGTATCTTTTTACAAAATTGCCATATTTTCCTTCCTATCCGTCAGATATAAATTGGACTACCTATATTGCAGGATGGCAGGCACACCATCATCACCAACTCTGTTTTTATCTCTACTCTTTTAAAAAGCATAGTCGGTGATGATGGTGTGCCTGCCATCCTGCAATATAGGCCATCTGATCTATATCTAACGGATAGGAAGGAAACTATGGCAATTTACCCACACCCCTCTCCACATTTGCAGATAAGGCCTTCCCTCGTTCATCCTTTTCTCCCACAAGATCTTGATGTTCCGTGCAACGCATGGGCATCCTGCTAGTAAGAATATAAATTAGAGATATACCACTTCTCGAATCTTGAAACCCAACAACATCCCTCCCTTATCTCATCAAAACCGCCAAAGGAATATATTTTGAGTGAAACATAAGATATTTTTAGTGATACACGTATTTCAAAACTAGACTCTTTTTTCTATCAAATCGATGAATATGTATTAATCTAGTTTGATCGTGTGGCAACGCATTGGCACATTGCTAGTAGTTATTACTACTGTATACTTTTTTGGACACCAGACAAACGGTGGAGTACATATACGAAGAGAAGAGGTGCACGCACGCAGTCGGTCTCTCGCTGTCTCGCACACATGAGAGTTACGTAGAGGCACTGTTAACAAATAAACCCTAAAACCCTAGGTGCATGATTACTGCATGCGCGGGTACCGGGTACGTGGTGGAGCGCACCTTTGTAGGAATAGTCAGCTCGTGTGATAATTTGATCCGTAGCAGTTGATGGTCGGGACCACAGGTGAACGACCTGGAGGCGGTGGCATGCCAGTTGCCACAGATCGAGTAGCCACGTTTAAAATATCATTTTTTAGCGGGGTAAGAGTTTTGATTTTCAAGGGCGCGTTATAAGTACTTAAGTAGTTTTTAGGACAATTGGTATGGAGCGAAAATGGAATTCATAACTACTACTTCCTTGGCGTATGGTTGTATGGGTTTATGTTGTGAGATGTTGAACCTGGAGTTCTAGGGCAAATACTATGGTTTAGATGTTGGTTTTCAGTAATGAAAATCCGAAGGGGGAAACCCTTCTTTGATAAAAAAAAACTACTACCTCCGTCCTGGTTTACTAGTCCCCATCGTATTTTGGGTCAAAGTTTGTCCACGAATTTTACTTGTAAAATGTGAATGGCAAACAAGATTTTGTTATACCCAAACAAAAAAGGACTGGAGGGAGTGATTGCCCTGACACGGACGTGACCTATCATAGCGTAGGCATTGAACCGGCGTGCCGGCCAAGAGGGCCCCACTCGCTGTAGGCCCGGCTGAACATGCCTCCTCGCCGCATGCAACTGGCTTCAGACTGCCCCACCTGCCTCCATTGAATCCGCGCGTGTGCCGGCAACACATCCTTCCGCGAGCCGGCCGGCATTTTAGAACACAAAAAATGATCAAAATATAATTAATTACGCATGGTCTTGACTTGTTGTGCTCACACTGGTAGCAGGAACTAGAGGTTTTTCTTTATTTATAACTCTCCTCACATTTTTTGGCTTTGAAGTGAATCATGGTTGTGGACATTATCTGTGAATGTGCAGATATCTGTGAACATGAGTTTGATGTGGAAGTTGAACTTGGAATGTTGGGCCTGCGCGTGAACTATACCATGTCCAATGATTCATCTGTTATTGTTTGGAAAGTAATTGTTGTTATTACATGACCCTAAAAAATTATTTTGTGCCACATCAGTAGATGCACGGACATCACAACAGGCATGCTGACTGGATAAACATTTGAACCTACCTATTATTAAGGAAAATTTGTATTGACAACAGTTTTAGATAGCAGGAGAGGCCTAGCCTGCTCTGCCTCTACTAGCTTCTTTCTGGCTTCTTCCATCTCTTCTTTGGCTTGGGTGAAGAGAGCATCTGATTGCTCTTTTCGCTTCTTCAGGAACTCAGCTGCATTCTCAAGGGCTGTTGCATGCTTTCTTTCAGCCTTTACTAGAGCCACGAGGACACGAAAAGTTGATGACTCCACCTGGCTTGTGTGTAATCCAGCATCATCTGGAATTTGCACCTTGTGTCTAATCCAGCATCATTAGGGAACTGGCACCTTGTGTGTAATCCAGCCTCATTTTGGAAACATGATCTCGAGGTTGACCATACTTCCCTCCTCGCAGGAACTGTATCCTGACATGAAGTTACTTCTTTTTTAGATCAATACTCTGAGCAATCCAGATCTATTTAGTAGAAGCCAGATAAATATGACTCGGAGAAGTGAATTCAAAAGGAAAAATATAAAAATAGACTACAAGGTGAGAACGCCCACTTCCTACATCAAGCTGAAAACGAAAGCACTAGGACGATTAAGACTCTTCTTATTACACATCAAAGAACACGGGGCTAAGAGAAACAGAAACTACAACATATACACATCAAAGAACACGAGGCTAAACGAAAGTAATTGAAAGGGTATTACTTACCAAAGCTCCTTTTACAGGTTCGGTGCAGCTCCTCTTTAACTTGCCATGCTCCTTGAAGATGTCCCCAATATCTCGTGTTTGGTCTTCATTGCTCCTTTGCATGTTCGCACTCGTGGTTTTAAAATCTCAACATGGCAAGAAAAATATACTAGTAATACCCACACATCTTGTGGGCAACATTAAAGCACTCGTCTGCCATGTTAGAGCATCTCCAATAGAAGCACAACGCGCGGCGCTTTAAAAAAGCGTTTACAGTGCTGACATCGAGAAGTAGAGATAGAGAGTAGAGACTAGAGAGTAGATAGATAAAAAAAGATAGTTCAACTACTCCTCGTGGTCCGACTCCTCCTCGGTGATGTCCTCCTCTGACGTCTCAATGTAGGCGCGAAGATACCGATCGTCATTGGATTCCCAGGGCGACGCTGCTCCTAGCCTCATGTTGAATTGAGTGTTCGCTTTTTGCGTATGCTTGTCCTCACGATAGGCGGCTTGCTCTGCCCTCCTCTTCTCCCTCTCTGCCCTCCTTTGGGTGTAGAACTTGCGCTCGTTGATGATGTCCTGCGGGAAGCGTTGGTGCCATAGCGCCATGGCTTCCTCATCCATCTCGACGATGCTGAGACGGTGCTCCCACCTCCGGTTGTCGCGCCAATCCTCGTTGGTGATAAGCCACGGCAGAGGCGCGAGCGCGTCGGCACATTTGGGAAGTTCAATGTTCTATGAGGCCACCAGAGGCGCCACGCCATCGTGTCGTACGCGCGGGCGCCTCGTTGGCGGTGTCGAAATTGCCGAGGCCTAGGCGCATCCCGCGGAACCGGATCTTGATGGAGAAGCCGCCGGAGGGGCGCGTGCGGACGCCGCGGTATCCCCAAGTTTCTTGGCGACGCGGCGGTGAGGCGAGAAAGAGCGAGCAGAGAGCGGTGGCGAGGCGTAGAGCGGGGAGAGAGCGGTGGCGAGGCACAGAGCGGTGGCGAGGCACAGAGTGGGGAGAGTGCGGTGGCAAGGCACAGAGCGGTGGGAGGGCGTTGGATTTTATAAAGCGCGCCAGAGCCGCGCGCCAAAACTAGTGCGTGCCCGGCCGCTTTTTCCCGCGCGCGCGATCCTTTCTGTAAGTGCATCTAGTGCCACCCCTAATTGGTTTTGGAGTATTGACGACAAACCTAGTTGAGGGACTAATGTGTTTGTGAGAATTGCAGGAAAACACAGGTAGAAGTCCCTCATTGATTCGGTTTTACTACCAGAGATGACCCCTAAAAATGTATGAAGACATTGAAGACAATGGTGGCTTATGAAGATATTCATATTGAAGACAATGACATGAGAAGACTCCCTATGAAGCTTATGGAACTCGAAGACTTAGATCCTTCGTAGTTTCATTTCATTTATGTTGTGTCGTAGGAACCATCGTACTGTTAAGTGGGGTCCAAGAGAACCAGTCAGAATGACTGAAGTGATGCCTAATTCAAATCCTATGTCTTCGAGCGAAGCCTATGAGAGAAAATCTTGTCCAGAGTCGGACAAGTCAGCTTTACTTGTAGTCCAAGTATAGTTGCCTTGTGAGTTCAAAATCCGACCGTTGGTACACGTGTCAGTTCCTTAGTGACCCAGGGTCATTTCGGACAAATCAGGTCGGGTTGCCAAGTGGCTATAAATAGCCCACCCCCACAACCATAAACGGTTGGCTGCTCAGATTTCAGTGCACGGCTTTTGTCGTTTGAGAGCAACCCACCTCGAAGCCTTTGAAAGAAAAATTCCTAGTGAGGAGAAAAGCCCTAACCACCCAGAGCCAAAGTAAATTGGGCATCACTTAAGTCTTCGTGTCTGTGTGATCTGAAGACTTATTACACTTGAGGACTGTGCATCCTCCATACGGTTAGGCGTCGCGTTCAGAGCATCCAAGAGAAATTGTGGATTGCCAGTGAACGAAGTCTGTGAAGGTTTGGGAGTCTACCTTGAAGACTTACCAGAGTGATTGGGCGAGGTCTGTGTGACCTTAGCTCAAGGAGAAAACGGTGAGGACTGGGTGTCTTGGACTAAGTGTCCTTGACTGGGTGTCCGGGACTGTGTGTCCTTTGGTTTAAATACCTATCCGCTCCAACCAGACGTACAGTTGTCACAGCAACTGGAACTGGTCCAACAAATCATTGTCTTCAACGTGTCACTGGTTTCATCTTCACTTCCTTTTACTTACAGTTATTCATTGTGAAGCCATTGCATGCTTGCTTTATCTTTTTTCTTCACAACATGAATATATGATCTGTTTGGCTTCATAACTTCTTCCTACCTGATCCTTATTACACTGAAGCTGTTTGTCACCGCGCTTTCACTCTATTGAATACATGACCATGACTGGCCTAGTGTAATCTAACTTCCGCTGCATAGTAATAGGCTAATCTTCACTGTCTGTCTTCATAACTCTCATGTTTTGAAGACTTTCATAAAAATCGCCTATTCACCCCCCTCTAGTTGATATAACGCACTTTCAATTGGTATCAGAGCAAGGTGCTCCCTTGTTCTGTGTGATTTGGTTTAACCACCTGGAGTTTTAGCTATGTCGACTACAGGGATAATCAAAGTCTCCGCTGCTTGCCCCGTCTTCGATGGAACTGAATATCCCTACTGGAAGAATAAGATGCGCATGCATCTTGAAGCCATTGATGTTGACCTATGGTATGTCGTCGAGAACGGCGTTCCCAAGGCTGGAGAAGGTGTCACTGCTGCTGATGTCAAGAAATTCGTTCAATTGGACTCTACTGCCAAGAATATCATCTTTGGTCATCTGACCAAAGGACAGTATGGCCGTGTGAGTGCCTTGAAGACATCCAAACTGGTCTGGGACTGGCTCTCAAAGGTCAATGAAGGCATCTCAACCCAGAGAGATCAAAGAATCAGTGTTCTTCGCAACCTCTTCAACCGCTTCAAGCGAAATGACAATGAGAATGTCCAGCACACGTTTGACCGGCTCACTGACATCACAAATGAGCTTCAAGCCCTCGGCGCCACTGAGATCACCAAACATGAAATCGTCAAGACGCTGCTGAGATCACTTGATAGTTCGTTTGATATCTTGGCCCTGATGATTCAAGAACGTCCTGATTTCAAGACACTCGATCCGTCTGACATACTTGAGAGGCTCAACACACATGAGTTTCAGCTTTCTGAGAAAAGAGATATCTATGGTCCAAACTATGGGCGAACTCGTGCCTTGAAGGCAAAAGTTGTCTCCTTATCTGAAGAAGAATCTGACTACAGTTCTGATGATCCTGAAGACATTGGAAGAGAACTTGCAATGCTAGTGAAGAAGTTCCAAAAATTCACTAAGAAGAAAGGTTTCAGAAAATCTTCACGATCAAGCTCAAGAAATGATGAAGCTTCTGCTCATGACTACAAGAAGAAAACATGTCACAAGTGCAAGAAAACTGGACACTTCATCTCTGAGTGTCCACAGTGGGACAATGAGAACAGAAGAAAGAAGAAGAGCAAGGAATATGATTCTGACGACAAGAAGAAGAAGAAATACTCAAAGTCCTCTTCCAAAACTTCATCAAAGTCTTCATCACACAAGAAGAGCTTATCTGGCAAGGCACGTGCGTTTGTTGGAAAGGAGATGGATTCAGAGGAGGAGTCCGCATCTGAGGAGGCAGAGGTGGAGTCTGAGGAGGAGTCTGATTATGGCATTGCGAGTCTGGCTACAGCATACGTCGCCAAGTCCATCTTCAACACTGAAGACAATGACTGCATCACCGACACCGACGCAAATGACAAGAACGACTCCACTCCTACCTACTGCTTCATGGCACGCGGTGCCAAGGTAAACACACGCACTACTCGCTATGAAACATCTAGTGACGATGACTCTGAATGTGATTCAAAACCTAGCTACAGAACACTTGCTAAAATTGCAACTGAACAACAGAAAGCTATGGAACATATTCAAAAACTGTTAGACAGAAGCGATGATCTGTTGGGTGCTGAAATGACTCGTTCTGAATCCTTAATTGAAGACATAAAAAATCTTCACGTTAAGTATCAGGAACTTGAAGATCGGCTTGAGACTCTCTCAACTACTCATGAAAAGCTTTCCTATGATTATCTTCAAAAGAAGCAAGATCTTGAGAAGTTGAGAGCGGATCATGAAGATCTTCAAAAGGAAAATGAGTCACTTCGCTCCGAACAGATCAGTCCCGCTCAGGAAGGATTTGAACCACCATGTCTTAAATGTATTGAGCGTGATAATGCTAATTCTGTTGCTGAATGTTCTACTGCTACTGCTGTTGCAACATCTTCAACTGTTGACATGGTAACTAACCCCTCTCCTGAGGATACCACTGCTATTGCTGATGAGAATGCTAGGTTGAAGACATTGCTTGAAACAGGGATGTACAAAAGTCTGAAAGGGCATCAGACACTATGTGATGTCCTTAAGAAGCAGATTCTGAACCGAAACCCTAGGAAAGAGGGTGTTGGGTTCGTGAGGAAAATTAATGCAGATGGGTCTTACTGGAAACCTGAGCAGTACCCCAAAACTACATGGGTTGCTGCAAAGGAATCCTCAGCAGATGCATCCAATCTGTCTGGCTTCACTTGTGCTAACCCAATTATCATTGATGAATCCTTTGATGCAAACTATAAACTGTTTAAGAATCAGAATGGTGAAGTGTTTGCCAGGTACATTGGTACTAACTGCAGGAATGGACCGCCTATGAAGAAGATCTGGGTTCCGAAAACATGTCTGGAAAATCTTCATGTGAATGTCTTCTCGACACCTCACTTGAAGAAGACAAACCTCAGACCAAAGGCTTCATATGGTCCAAAGGCTTCATACAGACAGGGGACTCACCTGAGTCGCACTAACGCAAATGTTCTGTAGGGAAACCATACTCAGGCATATGAATATGAGAGCGGTTCATCGAACCGTCATGTTCATATGACCAAAAATTATTCTGCTTATTCCTATGAGTATTATTGTTCACCTGCTGGACTGTTTGCTAAGGCTTCAAAGCCAAAATTATCAGATGCTGCACTTAGACTTATAGCTTCTAAGCCACCCTTGAAGATGTGGGTGGTAAGAAAGCTTAACTCTCTTTTGCAGGGAAAGGTCTCCAGCACAAAAACAAAATCTTCCGATGCTATTGCTGGGGACCATAAAAATCTTGTGGGGCGCAAGATAAAATGCCCAAATGGCATCATTATGTACTTCGTTCCTGAATCGCATGCTACTCTCCCTATTAGTCCAAATCTGGATCTAAGTTTTCATAACCCACTGGTTCGTCAAATGTTTATGCTTCACAATACCCTTCGTGAATCCTATCCCCCTAACTGCACTGTAGGGTACGACACCAGTGACTTCAAAGTCTTCAGAATGGATTATTGACAGTGGGTGTACAAATCATATGACTGGCAGAAGAAGCCTTCTTATGGACTCAACATTACGTCCATCCGATAAGAGCCACATCACATTTGCTGACACTGGTAAAAGTAAGGTATTGGGTCTAGGTAGAGTTGCAATCTCAAAGGATCAACACATGGATAAAGTCATGCTTGTTGAATCCCTTGGCTTCAACTTAATGTCTGTCTCAATGCTTTGTGATTTGAATATGATTGTAATGTTTGGGAAATATCGTTGCCTGGTGCTAATGGAATCTGACAAATCTCTAGTGTTTGAAGGGTATCGGAAGGGTGATTTGTACGTGGTAGATTTCTCAGCAGGACCACAACTTGCAGTATGTCTTCTTGCAAAAGCTTCAGAATGCTGGCTTTGGCATCGAAGGCTTGGGCATGCTGGCATGAGGAACCTCCACACCCTTGCAAGGAAGAAGCATGTCATAGGCATCGAGGGCGTCAAGTTCAAGAAAGATCATTTATGCGGTGCCTGTGAAGCAGGGAAGATGACAAGGGCAAAACATCCTTCGAAGACAATCATGACTACTACACAACCCTTCGAACTGCTCCACATGGATCTTTTCGGTCCCACTCACTACTCAACTTTTACTACTTCTGCTTGCCTCTATGGCTTCGTCATTGTTGATGATTACTCTAGATATACTTGGGTGCACATAATCCTTTACAAGACTGAAGTGCAGGATGTCTTCAGACGCTTCGCAAATCGAGCTATGAACAATTTTGGCGCCAAGATAAAGCACATCAGAAGTGACAATGGCACTGAATTCAAGAACACTGGTCTTGATACATATCTGGATACCTTGGGCATCACACATGAATTCTCAGCTCCATACACACCACAGCAGAATGGCGTCGTCGAACGCAAGAACAGAACACTCATTGAGATGGCCAGAACAATGCTAGATGAATACAAGACTCCAAGAAAATTCTGGACTGAAGCCATTGATACTGCATGCCATACAATCAATCGTGTTTATCTTCACAAACTTCTGAACAAGACATCTTATGAACTCCTAACTGGCAAGAAGCCAAATGTCAGTTACTTCAGAGTATTTGGCGCAAAATGCTGGATCAAGGACCCACACCACACCTCAAAGTTTGCACCAAAAGCACATGAGGGCTTCATGCTTGTATATGGAAAGGATTCGCACTCCTACAGAGTCTTCAATCTCTTCCACTACAAAGTGGTTGAAACAGTGGATGTGCGGTTTGATGAAACCAATGGATCACAAAGAGAGCAATTGCCAAATGTGCTAGATGAAGTTCCATCTAATGAATCAATCAAGCTTATGGGAACTGGAGAGATTGTACCTTCTGAAGCTCATCCTGAAGAAGAACTTATCATCTCAGCACCTGATCCACATGAAGACAATGCTCAGCCTGAAGATATACCTCCAAATGACGACACAGATCAGCAAGAGCAAAGTCTTCGCCCTATACATCCTCGTGTTGCAAATGAAGTATAGATTGACAAGATACTTGACAGCATCAATGCACCTGGTCCACTCACTCGTTCAAAGGCAACTCAGCTAGCAAATTTCTGTGGGCATTTCGCATTCGTCTCAATATCAAAACCCAAGAAAGTTGAAGAAGCCTTCATGGAACCTGAATGGATTCAAGCTATGCAAGAAGAGCTTCAACAGTTTGAGCTGAATAATGTATGGGAACTGGTTAAGCGTCCTGATCCACGGAAGCACAACATAATAGGCACCAAATGGATATACCGCAACAAGCAAGATGAACATGGTAAAGTTGTCAGAAACAAAGCTCGTCTAGTTGCTCAAGGATATACTCAAGTGGAGGGCATTGACTTCGATGAAACATTTGCTCCTGTGGCTAGGCTTGAAGCCATACGCATACTGCTGGCCTATGAAAATCATCATAACATACTTCTATATCAAATGGATGTGAAAAGTGCCTTTCTCAATGGCAAGATTGAAGAAGAAGTGTATGTTGCACAACCACCTGGCTTTGAAAATCCAAAACATCCTGATATGGTATACAAGCTCAACAAGGCACTGTATGGCCTCAAACAAGCCCCCAGGGCCTGGTATGATACACTCAAGTACTTTCTGAAGAGCAAAGGCTTCATACCTGGTTCCCTGGATCCCACTCTTTTCACGAAGACATATGATGGTGAACTGTTTGTGTGCCAAATATATGTGGATGACATTATCTTCGGCTGCACCAATCAGAAGTATAGTGAAGAGTTTGGATATATGATGCAAGAGCAATGTCAGATGTCCATGATGGGTGAGCTGAAATTCTTCCTCGGTCTTCAAATACGACAACAACGCAACGGCATCTTCATATCTCAAGAGAAATATCTTAAAGAGTGCCTGAAGAAGTTCGGTATGCAAGACTGCAAAGGCTTCACAACACCAATGCCAGCCAAGCATCATCTGGGTCCCGACGACAATGGTAAAGAGTTCGATCAAAAGGTATACCGCTCCATGATTGGGTCTTTGCTTTATTTATGTGCATCTAGGCCAGATATCATGCTTAGTGTTCGCATGTGTGCTTGATTTCAAGCGACACCAAAGGAGTCGCATCACTTAGCTGTGAAGCGAATTCTTCGATATTTGGCTCACACCCCAACTCTAGGATTATGGTATCCAAAGGGCTCAGAGTTTGATTTGGTTGGATTTTCGGATGCTGATTATGCTGGTGACAAAGTTGATCGCAAGTCTACATCAGGCACATGTCACTTTCTGGGACGATCACTTGTATGTTGGTCTTCAAAGAAGCAGAACTGTGTATCACTCTCCACTGCTGAATCTGAATACATTGCTGCTGGATCTTGCTGCGCTCAGCTTCTGTGGATGAAGCAAACACTCAAGGATTATGGCATTCATCTGAAGCAAGTGCCACTTTACTGCGACAACGAAAGCGCCATCAAGATTGCCAACAACCCAGTTCAGCACTCGAAGACAAAACACATTGAAATTCGTCATCACTTTCTCAGAGATCATGTTGTGAAGGAAGACATTGCTATCATACACGTCAACACTGAAGAGCAATTGGCAGATATCTTCACCAAGCCCTTGGATGAGAAGAGATTTTGCAAGTTACGGTGTGAGCTAAATATCTTGGAATCCTAAAATGTCCTGTGATCAGGCACACATCCTAACACTTATGCATATTGATGACTTAGATGTGCAACACACGAAGTAGCGTATATCTTCAAACAATGAAGACATACATTCTAAGTGTGAATACATTAATGTGGAATTTGACTTCGGAGCGCCACGATAATTGTGCGCCGTGTCTGGGTCTAATACTTCCTATACGGTGGGTAACGCCACCACCAAACGTTCCATTTTGAAGTGTTTCTCTCATGGCGTTACCTCTCAATGTCTTCACATTTGGTTTGGCTTCATTCTCAATATGTCTTCATGATTATCTTCACTATGTTGATTATATAGATATATACATACTAGTGTTCTATCCTCTACAGCATTCACTTATAGCTATGTCTTCTTGTTTGAATCTTTTGAACTAAGTGAATGTGATCGGACCCTAACCTCTCTATGCTTTCTATCTCAAACTCTATCTCTCCAAGTCATATGCATTCTGTTGAAACTGTCGAATGTCTTCACTGTGTCCTTGTCAGCCGAAGACATAGAGACAACCATAAAAGTCCGTTTTTAATGCTCATTCCTTCACATAAGATCCGGAGAAGCAGGAACGACCGCCCGACAATTTAGGCGTGCGTGGGACGTGGAACAAATCCCAATCTTCCTCTAACTGGCCACGCGTGCCCCAAATGTGAACCGCCAGGGGCACCTGGGTAATAGCACAATGCCGCCTCTGAGTCTATAAATTCACACTTACCGCGGTCATTATCTCCTTCCTCCACCCTCGCACGAACCCTAGCGCCACCGCTAGCACTCGACGACGCCGGCGACAAAGCGCTTCACTGCCGCAACCTCTCTGACGTCGTTTTCACGCCGACAGCGGACATTGCTCTCTCCGCCGTCGCCGTAGGTGTCTTCCGTCGCCAAGTTAGGGCATGGAGGATCGAACTGCTCGGCCTCAACTCTCACTTCGTCTAGCAGTTCCAAGTGTGGTAAATAAAACCTCTTTTTACAGCTTCTTTTGATCCTACAGTTCAGTCACTTTCTGCCATAAGAAGTTTCTCTTCACACCAGTTAAATCTCTCGCTGCATCTCATAACATGCCTAGTACATTCACTTGTGCTTCATAAAGCAGTTAGATTCCTCACTTGTACTGATCTATGGGTTCGTACAAATCTGGAACCAACTTCTTATCTATAAGTGAATGTCTTCGCACAATGAGGTCAATGTCTTCTAAACCGATTTTATCTTCAAAATCTTCTGAGAATGCATATGACCTCTTCCCCTTCCCTCGCACCTTAATGCTGTCACAGGTACATGTCCGTGGGAGAATCCTTTGGTTCTCATAGTCTGCATTCATTTGCAGAGTACTTGCAGCATCATATCAACTCTCCTGAAGCCAGCTCTTGCAAAAGGAAGCCTTTGAAGCCTTTGAACATCTTGAAGCCTTCCAAGTTATTCATGGCTTCAGAAACTGCAGCAAGGAAGGGAGGCAGATAGCGACGTGGTGAGACGTCCAAAGATCTGCCTGATGAATTGGCAGAGATGTACAAAACTGATCCTGAAGAAAGCTATGGTCAACGCAAGACACGAATCCAATGGATTCGAAGATATTGGGCAGAGCAATGGTTCCACTACCGCTTCGTCACTCAGGAATATGCGGAGAAGTGCGCCATCAAGAGACCGTGGGGAGACGTACTATACAAAAATCTCGTACCCAGGTCTAGAGTCGAAGCCATTGCTCAAGGCTTCTATCCATGCATGGTGAGAGGACCAAAGCCAGCTGAAGCACATCCGTCATCACTTCTCTGGTGCCGCGATGATAATCTCTTCAAGCGCAACTTTCAGTTTGCACAACAGTCAGCGAAGACAAATAAGAAGAAATTTGGGCTTGACTTCAACCCTGGTCCCTCCTCACCAAGGGCAGATGGCACACGCGACGCCGATCCCAATATCATCGGGCCGTATGCCAATCTTGCAGGCCTCATCACTCGCATCCTAGTCCAAGGGACTGCTGTGAATGACCCTCCAGCAGATACTGAGTCAGATTACGCCCCTGCTGCGCCGAAGCCAAAGCAGAAGAAGCCAAAAGCTTCAAAACCAACCGCTTCTCCCAAAATCTCAAGAGTGAAACCATTGGCAACTGCACCTCCTGAAGCCAGTGTGCAGTCTGAAGGCTTATCACGAGTGTCCAAGCCTCAAGAAGCCAAGAAGCCTCAGCCACACACAGGCAAAGAGCTTACAGCTGCTGATATTCTGCGCTGCGAAACCATTGATCTCTCAAGCGATGAGGATCTTGGAGATGACGCTCTCGAGCAGCTCATCAAGAGCAAGGAGGAGGCTGAAATCTTCAACAATCTGCCTCTGTTTGATGTCACCATCATCCACAATTTCATCGATGAATGGTTTGCCTCGCTGGACATCAGCTTCAACGATCTGCAGCTGCCCATAGGCCTCAGCGTTGCTTTTCAAGGCGCAATAGCTTCAGAACTTGCAATAGCCCAGCACATTGTAGAACTGAAGCAGAAAATTGATTATGAAAAGGCTCAGTTCAAAAAGCACGTGGCCAAGCTCAGTGTGCAAGAAGTGAAAAACTTCAAGATCATGTTGCACGAGCTGAAAGAGAACTTCCTGAAGACGCGTGCCGAAGCTCAAGGCTCGCGAGAACGCATGAAGACTTTGGCTGATTGCTGCGTGCAGGCCTACAATGAGGCAGAAAAGCGCAAGGCACTTGGGCATCCTGGCATTGACCCCAGGATGGCCGCGAAGAAGAAAAAGAAGGCTGCTGTGCCTGAACCTGAAGTGCCAAGGACAGAAACTGCTCCGATTGTCTTCCCCGCTGCAACGACTGGCTCGAAGCCAAAAAGTCAATCAACCGCCTCACAGCTCAAGAAGACACGGATTGCAGAGGCTGAAGCTAAAAAGAGAAAACACTCTGAAGCCTCTCCTTCTGAACCCACCATCAAGAAGCGCAAGACCAAGAAATCTCGGGCTGCTCCCACAGAGCCCTTGATAGTTGAACCCCTCTCCGTCCGCTATCCTGACGCAGATCGTCAGTTGACTGTGCATGAACCTGCCTTCACAGAGGCTCCGCACGCTGAAGACATTCCAGCAGCCGACCCCAATGCTGCTGAAGACATTGGTCCCCAAGACAATGTGCAAGGTGATGCAGCCCTTCCTCAGCGTGAGTCAAGCGAACTGATTAGTATTGGTCGTCCATTGACGCCAATCACACAAGATGCATCGTGGGCAGATCGCCCACAGGAGGAAGATAATGAGCCCCAACCCACTGCCACTCCACCGACGCCTACATTCCGTAGGTTTCGCAAAGGGCCAAGGGCTCAGGCTGAAGACATTCCGGCTGCATCCACCGAAGAGCAAGCAGAAATACCACAAGCTCCAACTCCCCCGCACCAACAAGAAGCAGTTCTCAAGGAGAACGTGCCTGAAGCTGAAAATGTTGAGGCTGCCACAAACAACGCCGAAGCAAATGTGGAGCCCTCCCCAACAACAGCTTTCGAAGACACCGAAGCTACTGCTCCTGAACATTCTGTGCCTGAGTCTGCTGCCGGACCACAATTCAACTATCATATTGCGCACAGGCCATAGGTCCAGAAGCCGGTCCCGCGACTACCAAGGTTCCCAGGTCCTGCATCAGCTCCTGGTTCCTTCAACATCAACGGCTTCAGGGCAGATAACACGTTTTTCGACTGCTCCAAGAACCCTTATTCAAGGGAACGCATTGTATCAGATAGGTTCTGGAGCCATCAACAGCGCAGCTATTATTCATGCATCTTATACAACCAAGGCCGCATCTTTCCTCACAAGCGCCTTGAGGTTGAAGTTGTTGCTGGTCTGCCTGGTCTGGAAGAAGCACTGGATTGCTTCAAGCAAGTGGGTTTGCTGCCGTTTATCACTGATGAAGAGCACTGGAACGAAGAGCTTCTGCTCCAGTTCTATGCCACTTTGCATATCAAAGGCTATAACAGAGATCCGAAGACATGGATCCTGGAGTGGATGACAGGCAATATCCATCATGAAGCCAATGCTTTCGACCTAATTGAGCTTACCGGCCTTCCCACTCCTGGCGAATTCTTTGAAGAAGGGTGCCAACTCCATGCTGAAGCAATTGAGAGCATATTTCAGCGTCCTGAGCCAGATATGAGTCAGATGCTCTCAATGATGAAGCCATTGCCTCCAAATGCACCCTATCCAACTAGGTTCTTCGTTGAAGACTTAGAGTACCTGCCCAGAACAATATATCACATCATAAGGCGGACTCTCTGGCCAGTCAAGGGACACTCTCGATATGCAACGATTGATGGCACAATGAAGACTCTCATCTTCTGCATTCTTCACGGCAAATGCTTCAATGCACAGGATCTCTTCATCCGTCAATTTGCAGCGTCTGCTTCAGAACTGTTTGGATTAAAGTTCTATGCTCCTTGGGTTATGAGGCTGATGAAGCTTCACTCTGCAATCTCCTATCAACCCTCAGCCCACAATCATAGGATATTTTTGCCAGATGTGGACACATCTGCTGAAGCAATATATCCAGAGCCTGCCAAGCAACCACTAAGTCTTCAGAATGCAGAACACCAGAGCTTCACTCAAAATATTGAAGGTGTTGAAGCTCTCTCCCGAGTGTATCCAATGGCTGGCACCACACGTGCCCCTGCATCAACTGAAGCCACCAACAGCACAGCTGCACAGAGACCCAAGAAGCGCGCTCGTGCACTCAATGACCGAGAGCTTCTTGTGGCTCTTCACCAAAAGCAAGATAGGCATCACGACTGGCTCAAGAGGCAGATGAGAAGCATCATGCAAGACGTCAATCGCATCAGAAATCTGGCGACCAAGAATGCATTTGTCACACACGAAACCTGTCGCCGCACTTGGAAGGGCCTCACCATGATGTGCCCTGAAGCTGAACTGCACGAGGATGGCTTCACAGAGCACTTCAAATTTGACTCCACGCCTCCAAGAAGAGCGGTGATGCGCAGCACACCATCACTTGAAGAGTCAGAGTTCTCTTCTTCTGCTGCCACCGTGTCTGCCCGGATTATCGAAGAAGAAGATGACGCAACATCATCTCCACCTGCTTCAACGCGCATCGAATCTGCACCAAGCTCGTCTGCACCGCCGCCAAACAACTCCACCGACCCTGCTGCGCCTGGGAACGCGTAGAAACCTCTATGTCTTCAAACCTTTTTGGTCATCACTGACAAAAGGGGGAGAAGCATATGATGTTTATAGTCTTCAAGCGGGTCACTATGGGCGGGTGCCTTCATATGTTTTGCTACATTTTGCTTCGTGCTTACAACTCCCGTTTTTGCTATATTTGCTTCATTGAGTTGTAACACTTAGCCTTGATGGTCGTCTGCTACCTGTTTGTCACTCCGTTTTGCGAAGATAAAGTCCGCATGTGCGACGATAAATTCCGCACTAAGCTCATTCTGCAGACGTCCATTTTCCATTATGCATATCATTATCTTCATATACTTTCAAATGCATAGTGGATTGTCATCATAAGTTGAAGTGGATCTCCACAAGTACAACCTGCCATGTGCATTTGCATTCAAGAAGCAAATTACTTATATGCACATCTTCAGGGGGAGCCCTTGCAACTTATGAAGACAATTCCTTTACAATTTCACAAATTATGTTCCCCGTTGAAAACTTCAACTAGTTTGTCATCAATCACCAAAAAGGGGGAGATTGTAAGTGCATCTAGTGCCACCCCTAATTGGTTTTGGAGTATTGACGACAAACCTAGTTGAGGGACTAATGTGTTTGTGAGAATTGCAGGAAAACACAGGTAGAAGTCCCTCATTGATTCGGTTTTACTACCAGAGATGACCCCTAAAAATGTACGAAGACATTGAAGACAATGGTGGCTTATGAAGATATTCATATTGAAGACAATGACATGAGAAGACTCCCTATGAAGCTTATGGAACTCGAAGACTTAGATCCTTCGTAGTTTCATTTCATTTATGTTGTGTCGTAGGAACCATCGTACTGTTAAGTGGGGTCCAAGAGAACCAGTCA
>NC_053022.1:304756655-304771719 GCF_003073215.2 Triticum urartu
GCTTCGCGATCTTTGAAAAGTTCTCAACGAACCTTCGACAGTAGCTTGCGAGACCGAGGAAGCTACGGAGTTGCTTCACGTTCTGAGGTGGTTCCCAATTCACAATTGCAGACACCTTCTCAGGATTCACCGCAATGCCCTTGGCAGAGATGATATGACCAAGATAAAGAACCTCATCGAGCCAAAATTCGCACTTGGAGAACTTGGCGTAGAACTTGGTTCCCTGAGCTTATCGAGTACCAAACGCAAGTGCTTGGCATGATCTTCCTTGTTCTTCGAAAAGACCAGAATGTCGTCGAGATAGACCAAAACGAAGTCATTGGTGTAGGCGTTGAAGATGAAGTTCATCATGCGAGAGAAAGTCGGAGGAGCGTTGACGAGGCCAAAAGACATGACAGTGTATTCATATGAACCATAGCTTGTCCTGAAAGCCGTCTTGGGAATATCTTGCTCACGGATTCGAATCTGATGATAACCCATACGGAGATCAAGCTTGGAGAATACTTGGGCACCTTTGAGTTGTTCGAACAGCTCGTTGATGTTGGGAAGTGGGTATTTGTTCTTGATAGGTCTTCTTGTTCAATGGACGGTAATCAACACAAAGTCGGTCCGTTCCATCCTTCTTCTTCACAAAAAGAACACCACAACCCCACGGAGAAGAACTAGCGGATGAGACCCATTCTCTCTTGAACATCGAGTTGCTTCTTCAGCTCCTTCAACTCTTCAGGTCCGAGCTTGTAAGGACGCTTGCACACAGGTTCCGTGCCAGGCTCAAGATCAATGACGAATTCAACTGGCCGGTGCGGGCATTCCTGGGAAGCTCTTCTGGAAAGACGTCTTGATAGTCGCAAACGACTGGAATTTGCGAGATGGCATAGAGTTCACCCTTCTCATTGAGAGAAAACAGACGGATTATATCATCACGAGCGGCAAACACAATTACATCCCCAGCAAATGAGTCAATTGAATCTGCCTGGCTGCACAATCAAGATGCGCCTAGTGCTTAGTAAGCCAATCCATTCCGAGAATAAGATCAATATCCGAGTTGCCAAGAACCACCAGAGAAGAGAGAAACTTGTAATCGCCCAACGTGATAGAGACATCCGGAACGCAATTGTTAGAAGTCATTTGCTTGCCCGGAGACACAATCTTCAACGGAACAGGAATCCTTTCGGTCACAAAATCATGCTTGGCCACAAATGGTGTTGAAATAAAAGAAAGCGATGCACCTGTGTCAAAAAGAACTTTTGCAGGAATATCGTTAACAGGAAGGTTACCCATAATCACATCTGGTGAGTCCTCTGCCTGAGCTGCATTCAGCAAATTGACCTTGGCGTGCTTGGGGTTATGCTTTACCACAACTATACTTCCCGATCTGACAGGAGGAGGAGGAGGAAGACGTCTCTGGTTGAAACACTTGTTGGCATAGTGACCCTTCTATTGGCACTTGTTACACGTGACCTCTGAAAGTGGACGGTGGTACGGAGCACTCGATCTTGGATCTTGAGATGAAGTCTTGTTCTGAAAGCCAGGGTTGGGTGGGTGGGAAGATCCACTGCCACCTTTGCTCTTCTGCTGATACGGCTGACGGAACGGAGGAGGAAGCCAATACTTCTGCTGCTTGGCCAATTGAGTAGAGGAAGAAGGAGTAGCATCTCTGACTCGCTTCTTGGAGGCATCACACTTTAGTTGGGCAGCCTCTTGTTTCAATGCCATGTTGTAGAACTCATCGTACCTCAAGGGCTCAAAGAGAACAAGAGCTAGCTGGATTTCTTCTCTAAGACCACCCCTGAACTGGTATATCATGCTCTTCTCGTCAGGGACGTCCTGCTTAGCAAAGCGGGCGAGCTTCTGAAACAACTTGTTGTAGTCATAGACAGACAAAGAGCCTTGCTTCAGGTTGCGGAATTCCTCACGCTTGCTTTCAACCACGCTCTGAGGAATATGATGAGCTTTGAAGTCTTGACGAAATTCATCCCAGGTAATCACACGGCCTCCTCTGGAATCCTTGTACTGCTGGAACCATTCTGCAGCTTGGTCTTTGAGTTGGAAGGAAGCGAACTTGACAAAGTCCTCAGGCCTGACGTTACTGCACTCGAAATGCTTGCACAGATCCACGAGCCAATCGTCAGCATCAGTTGCCTCAACACAATTGCTGAAAGTCTTTGGCCCGTTAGCAAGGAACTGGTTGAGTGTAGCAAAGTGATTCTGATTGTTGCCTTGGTTGCCTTGGTTCGCTTGATTGCGCTCTTGAAGAATTTGCATGATCAACTGTGTGTTTGCATTGGTTGCGGCCATCACAGCTTGCCATGCCTCCGGAGGAGGTGGAGGTGGTGGCGGATCCTGATTCTGATTCTGATTGGTGCTCTTAGCGGGAGCCATCCTGAAGAGGGTGACAACCGTTAGCACATTGACAGATAAAATGAAGCTGAATCAAACGGGTTGAAATTGCAACATATAGTCTTCACATCCGAACAAAAATGAACGAATGCATTCCACTTGAAATGGTCACATATCCATAAATTGAGAAGCCACTTAGAATTTAGGTAGAGGAATAAATCAACAAGGTACGGATCAAGAACGAATACTCGGTAAGAAATCCCAATCTCAAACCAAATATCCGTGGAAGAAGAACTAGAGCTACAAGAATTCCCACCTATGAAACTCCCGAACCTTTCCGGTTATGCAATCAGGTGTTGGGGATACAGGGGAAGCATAATATCTCACCCAAATCTAGCAAATCCTACATCCAGCTGTATCCATCCTTCAACACATAACCGAGAAAAACTTCGGAAACCATCTACCTCAACCTTCGAAAAGCATCCGTTATACAAGTTATGGCGATACTCCCGAACTCCCGCCCCAGTACTGGGTGGCGTCGAGGTTATCTCACCAACGAACTGCATAAAAGAGATTTTCGATGTCGGCGTACTAAACTCAGGTATTCCAGAACTGCAACGATAAAATTGTGACGACAACACCTCGGAGCTCAACTCCCCGGGACACTGCCACAACCCCTAAAGACAGGAGGCACCAAGAACAATGTTCTCGTCACAAAACCATCGGAACGATTCCAAGATACCCGCGTGATCCTAAATTTTTTTTAGTGAAATTTGAGAAGAGAAGAGTCAAAACTCTACGTCAGGATGCCTTACCAGAGCGATGAAGGAGACTGGGAGTAAAAAGAATTCCTAAACTCTCCGATATATAATTCCTAAATGACTCAAAACATTTTTCTAGACACAACTCGGCCGCTAAAACGATCAAGCAATGGGGCTCCTAAGGTCGGGGAAGGCTCTGATACCAACTTGTAACGCCCTCGATGCGGCTATATTCCCACGTGTCGAGGCACGACTTAGAGGCATAACCGCATTGAAAGCAATGTCGCAAGTTAGGCAATCTTCACAACATCCCATGTAATATAAGATATATAAAAGGGGAGATACATAGTTGGCTTACACTCGCCACGTCAATCAAAGTACATAAATAGCATTACATCAATCCAACACTCATGGCCCGACTACGGCGCCAAAATAAAAGATAACCCAACATGCGACACGGTCCCGATCGCCCCAACTGGGCACCACTACTGATCATCAGGGAAAGACACATAGTAACGGCGTGAGTCCTCGTCGAACTCCCACTTGAGCTCAAGCGCGTCATCTGGAACGGAGTCATCAGGCCCTGCATCTGGTTTGGAAGTAATCTGTGAGCCACAGGGACTCAGCAATCTCGCACCCTCGCGATCAAGACTATTTAAGCTTATAGGTAAGGCAAGGTAAATATGTGGAGCTGCAGCAAGCGACTAGCATATATGGTGGCTAACCTGTTCGCAAAAGAGAGCGAGAAGAGAAGGCAAAGCGCGAACGAATAACTAGAGAACAACCTGCGGCAAGCATTACTCCAACACCGTGTTCACTTCCCGGACTCCGCCGAGAAGAGACCATCATGGTAACTCACACAGTTGATTCATTTTAATTAAGTTAAGGTTCAAGTTATCTACAACCGGACATTAACAAATTCCCATCTGCCCATAACCGCGGGCACGGCTTTCGAAAGTTCAAATCCCTGCAGGGGAGTCCCAACTTAGCCCATGACAAGCTCTCACGGTCAACGAAGGAATAGACCTTCTCCCGAGACATTCCGATCAGACTCGGTATCCCGGTTCTACAAGACACTTCGACAAGTTAAAACAAATCCAGCAACACCGCCCGAATGTGCCGACAAATCCCGATAGGAGCTGCACATATCTCGTTCTCAGGGCACACTCAGATGAACACTACGTACAACTAAAACCAACCCTCGAGTTGCCCCGAGGTGGCGCTGCAAGTGGCTCTGTTTGGACCAACACTCAGAGGAGCACTGGCCCGGGGGGGTTTAAATAAGATGACCCTCGGGCTCCGGAAACCCAAGGGAAAAAGAGGCTAGGTGGCAAATGGTAAAACCAAGGTTGGGCATTGCTGGAAAAGCTTTAATCAAGGCGAACTATCAAGGGGTCCCATTATAACCCAACCGCGTAAGGAACGCAAAATCCGGGAACATAACACCGATATGACGGAAACTAGGGCGGCAAGAGTGGAACAAAACACTAGGGAGAGGCCGAGCCTTCCACCCTTTACCAAGTATATAGATGCATTAAGATAACAAGATAATATAATGATATCCCAACAAGTAAATAATGTTCCAACAAGGAACGGTCTCCAATCTTCACCTGCAACTAGCAACGCTATAAGAGGGGCTGAGCAAAGCGGTAACATAGCCAATCAACGGTTTGCTAGGACATGGTGGGTTAGAGGTTTGACATGGCAATTTGGGAGGCATGATAAGCAAGTGGTAGGCATCGTAGCATAGGCATAGCAAAAGAGCGAGCATCTAGCAAAGCAAAGATAGTAGTGATTTCGAGGGTATGATCATCTTGCCTGCAAAGTTGTCAGAGTTGACTGGATCCTCGAAAGCAAACTCAACGGGCTCCTCGTTAGCGAACTCGTCTCCTGGCTCTACCCAAACAAGACAAACAAGCAACAAGGACACAATCAACCACGTGCAAACTCAAACAACAATGATGCAAAGATGGTATGCTATGCGGGATGCATATGCGATGCATATGCAAGATTTGACAAGGAATGCATGAACCTGGCCTCAACTTGGAAATCCAAGTGTGCCACTGGAAAGTGAGATGAAATCGCTTGAAAACGATATAAAGAACGCCGGAATCGGAGTTACGGTTTGGAAATGGCAAGCAATTCAAATATGACACGGTCTGCGATTTACAGCAAGTAGCCATCTAAATGCACAAGATGAACATGCTACAGCACTCAAACATGGACATCAAAATACATGGCAGGGATCCATCATGATGCTTAACAAAAGAGAACACTGAGCTACGGCCAATTCATCCATTAACAGGTTCAAACAAGCATGGCAAAAATGCATTTGGTAAACAGATTTCAGACTTAGTGAAATTAACACTTGTCTGGAATTTCAGATCAGGTAGCACACTTTGGAGCATGAAAACTATATGCTACAGGACCTGAACATGGCAAAGTAAAGCATGGCATGGAGCTACTCAAAGAGCTTAACAAAAGTCCCTTAGTGACCTTGAGCCAAAAGGGATCAGAAAATACATTTGCAAGCATGTGAACATGGCAAAAACATAATCAGATCACAGACTTAGTGAAAACTGGAGCATGCAACAATATCAAGTAGGCATGTTTACGAGCTCGATGCACTCACTACAGAGCAAGTCATGACAATCTAAGCATACACCCATCAAGAATACACATTATACAAGCTAGACATGGCAAGAACAATAGCATAGCATGCACGGATCAACTACAACATCCTCGGCAAAATCGCTAACAAGTAGACAATCTGCCCAGATTCACGAAATAGCAAAAGTAGAGCTCGATTGACTCAAGCTAGGGTGCTCCATAATTGCAAAAAAAACATGGATGGATAGAGCACTACAAGATTAACAAAACATCCTTACTGATCATCCTCAAAAGAGGCACGGATCACTAGGAAACAACATGAACATATGGCATATGAGATAAACAGATCAAGGACTTAGTGGAAATGCTAAGTCCCTGAAATCAGCATTAACGAATGCACCACTTTGCAAGCTTGTGCTAGTCACCACACACATCACAAAAATACATGGGTTGCACCTCTGGATAGATGGCAAAACATATAACAAAACTCATGTAGAGCTCAGGGGCATATCATGCACACAAAATCATGGCAAAAATGACAAATATCTAATTGGAGCAGCAGATCTGACAATTATCTCAAATAGCATTCTTCTAACAGCATTTCGGGCATCAAGATGAACTCAAATGGAAATGATGCAATGAGATGAAATGATGTGCTCTCTGAGACGAACATTTTGATATGCTATATGCCCAAAACGGAGCTACGGATGCAAAGTTATAGCACGATGAACATGGGCATATGGATCTGAGAATTTGAGGACTTAGAAGAAAATCACCACCCACGGATCTAGGGTTCCTCGCGGGAACGCAACCCGAGGTAAATCCGGCGAGGTCGCCGCGGCTCCGGTGAGCCCGATGGAGCGGCGGGGAGGCAGGGAAGAGTAGATCCGGCCTCTCCCGGCCGGATCTCGGCGGCGGAGGCGGGCGCCCTCGGCGAGGCTGGCGGGGAGGCGAGGGCGGGTCCGGCGACGAGCTCCGGCGAGCTGTGGCCGGCGGATGGGGGGCTGCGATGCGTCAAGAAGCAAGGCGGCGCGGCGCGGGGAGATGGCGCGCCTGGGAAGTGGGCCCGATCCGGGCTTTCGGGTCCGCGGAGGGGACGGCGCGGAAGTGGTGCCACGTGCGGCGCTCCGGGAATGGCTGCATGTGGCGTGTTCCAGCCGTTGGACAATGTCCGGCGCTTCATAAAAATAACAGCAGAATAGGTAAATTCGCGGGCCGGTGGACGGATGTATCCGACTAGACTTTGCGGCGTGAGGAGATCTTAGGGTTTCGGGAAGGAGGAGAGGAAATTTCGGGGGGGTTTTATATAGGCATAGAGGGAGCTAGGAGAGTCCAAATGAGGTGCGGTTTTCGGCCACGCGATCGTGATCGAACGCTCTAGATGATGGAGAGGTTTTGGTGGGTTTTGGGCCAACTTGGAGGGGTGTTGGGCTGCAACACACACGAGGCCTTTTCGGTCCCTCGGTTAACCGTTGGAGCATCAAACGAAGTCCAAATGGTACGAAACTTGACAGGCGGTCTACCGGTAGTAAACCAAGGCCGCTTGGCAAGTCTCGGTCCAATCCGGAAATGTTTAATCCCCACACACGAAAGAAAGGTAGAAATGACCACCGGAGGAGAACGGAGCGCCGGAATGCAAAACGGACAAC
This sequence comes from Triticum urartu, assembly GCF_003073215.2. Classification (NCBI taxonomy): domain Eukaryota; kingdom Viridiplantae; phylum Streptophyta; class Magnoliopsida; order Poales; family Poaceae; genus Triticum; species Triticum urartu. The sequence continues at coordinate 304,764,016 of NC_053022.1, forward strand.
GGGGAAAATGCTCGAATGCATGAGATGAACACGTATGCAAATGCAATGCACATGATGACATGATATGAGATGCATGACAACGACAACAACACACGGAGACAAAAACCCGAACCCGAGAAAATAAAATAACTTAACGCCGGAAACGGCAAGAGTTGGAGTACAAATTGGGAAAATCATATCCGGGGTGTTACAACACTCCACCACTATGAAAGGATCTCGTCCCAATCTAGGACTGAAAGAACGCCGGGTACTCAGAACGGAGGTGATCCTCGCGTTCCCAGGTAGCTTCACGGTCGGAATGGTGTGACCACTTGACTTTGAGGAATTTGATTGACTTGTTGCGAGTCTTGCGTTCAGTCTCTTCAAGAATAGCAACGGGGTGCTCACGATAAGAGAGATCTTCTTGGAGCTCAATGTCCTCGAAGTTGACGGTGCGGTCAGGAGTCTTGAAGCACTTTCGGAGCTGAGAGACATGGAACACGTCATGCACATTTGCAAAGTTTGAAGGAAGCTCGAGTTGATAGGCGAGATCGCCTCTCTTGCTGACGATCTTGAAAGGTCCCACGTATCTAGGGGCAAGCTTCCCTTTGATACCGAAGCGACGAGTACCTTTCATTGGAGAGACGCGGAGGTAAACATGATCTCCAATCTCGAAAGCCAAATCACGGTGCTTACTATCATAGTAGCTCTTCTGGCGGAGGCTTCGGATTTCTTTTGATAAACCCTTGTTCCGCTCTCGCTCGCCGCTACTAACGGGGTCTCGGTTGATTTTCCTTCCTTTAGCTACTCAGATGTTTCAGTTCGCTAAGTTTGAAAAGTCCAAAGAGCGCAGACTAGCCACGGAGCTTGGATACGGTTTCCCGATCGGAGATCCATGGATCACAGAAAAATATCTCCCCATGGCCTTTCGCCTCTGGAAAGCGCTTTGCAGTTATCTCGAATGACTTTGCACATTTCCTCTGCTCTATGATTAAGTTCATTACCCAAAGTGACGTTCACCGGTTTCAGACCAGTTGAGAGGGGTACGACACTTTCCTGCCATACAGAATTTCAAAAAAAAAAAAAAAAAAAAAAAAAAAAAAAAAAAAAAAAAAAAAAAACAAAAAAAAAAAAAAAAAAAAAAAAAAAAAAAAAAAAAAAAAAAAAAAAAAAAAAAAAATCGGGCCTTGCCCGAACTTGCTTGAAAACTGTTGTTGTAGGAGAATTCAGCATAAGGAAGGCAATCCTCCCACTTCATGCCGAAGGAGATCACACAAGCCCTGAGCATATCTTCAAGAATCTGGTTGACACGCTCGACTTGACCGCTAGTTTGAGGATGGAAAAGCTATGCTGAGCGGATGTTGGTGCCCATGGCCTTCTGAAAAGAATCCCAAAACTTGGAGGTAAAGATGCTGCCACGGTCTGAAGAGATCACTTGTGGGAATACCGTGCAGAGAGACAATTCGAGAGGTATAGAGTTCCGCCAATTGAGCTGCAGTGATTACTCTTTGATAGGCAGAAAGTGAGCCACTTTAGTGAGTTTGTCGATGACAACGAATATAGCATCATTGCCACGCTTGGACTTTGGAAACCCAGTCACGAAGTCCATCTCAATGTGGTCAAACTTCCATTCTGGAATGGCAAGAGGTTGGAGGAGACCCGCTGGTCTTTGGTGTTCTGCCTTCACTCTTCTGCAGACATCACACTCATTCACGAATTGAGCAATCTCACGCTTCATTCGAGTCCACCAATAAGCCTGCTTGAGGTCCTGATACATCTTCGTGCTCCCAGGGTGGATGGAGAGGAGAGAATTGTGAGCCTCGTTCATGATCACTTTACGAAGGTCACCTTTGGGCACAACAATACGATCCTCGAAGAAGAGAGTATCCTTGTCATCAAGGCGGTAGCACTTGTACTTGGGTTGACTCTTGGCAATCCCAATCTTCACCTTTTTCACCATAGCATCAAGAAGCTGGGCTTGGCGAATCTGGTCTTCCAAGGTAGGAGAGACTTGAAGGTTGGCGAGGAAACCTTGAGGAACAACTTGCAGATTAAGTTTGCGGAAAGCTTCACAAAGCTCGGGTTGATAAGGCTTGAGAATCAGACTGTTGCAATAAGCCTTCCTGCTCAATGCGTCAGCAATCACATTGGCCTTGCCTGGAGTATACTCGATACTCGGATTATACTCTTGAATCATTTCGACCCAACGAGTCTGCCTGAGGTTGAGATTAGGCTGAGTGAAGATGTACTTGAGACTCTTGTGGTCAGTGAAGATGTCCACTTTTCTTCCCAATAAGAGATGTCTCCAAGTCAAAAGAGCATGCACAACTGCCGCCAACTCGAGATCATGAGTGGGGTAGTTCTTCTCGTTGGGCTTCAACTGGCGAGAGGTATAAGCCACAACTTTCTTCTCTTGCATCAACACTGCGCCAAGACCTTGGAGAGAGGCATCACAAAAGACCTCGTACGGCTTGGATTCATCAGGAGGAGTCAGAACTGGAGCAGTGACCAATTTCTCTTTCAAAGTGTTGAAAGCAATGTCACACTCCGGAGACCAAACGTACTTGACGTGCTTCTGGAGAAGATTTGAGAGAGGCTTCGCGATCTTAGAAAAGTTTTCAACGAATCTTCGACATAGCTTGCGAGACCGAGGAAGCTACGGAGTTGCTTCACGTTCTGAGGTGGTTCCCAATTCACAATTGCAGACACCTTCTCAGGATTCACCGCAATGCCCTTGGCAGAGATGATATGACCAAGATAAAGAACCTCATCGAGCCAAAATTCGCACTTGGAGAACTTGGCGTAGAACTTGTGTTCCCTGAGCTTATCGAGTACCAAACGCAAGTGCTTGGCATGATCTTCCTTGTTCTTCGAAAAGACCAGAATGTCGTCGAGATAGACCAAAACGAAGTCATTGGTGTAGGCGTTGAAGATGAAGTTCATCATGCGAGAGAAAGTCGGAGGAGCGTTGACGAGGCCAAAAGACATGACAGTGTATTCATATGAACCAAAGCTTGTCCTGAAAGCCGTCTTGGGAATATCTTGCTCACGGATTCGAATCTGATGATAACCCATACGGAGATCAAGCTTGGAGAATACTTGGGCACCTTTGAGTTGTTCGAACAGCTCATTGATGTTGGGAAGTGGGTATTTGTTCTTGATGGTCTTCTTGTTCAATGGACGGTAATCAACACAAAGTCGGTCCGTTCCATCCTTCTTCTTCACAAAAAGAACACCACAACCCCACGGAGAAGAACTAGGCCGGATGAGACCCATTCTCTCTTGAATATCGAGTTGCTTCTTCAGCTCCTTCAACTCTTCAGGTCCGAGCTTGTAAGGACGCTTGCACACAGGTTCCGTGCCAGGCTCAAGATCAATGACGAATTCAACTGGCCGGTGCGGAGGCATTCCTGGAAGCTCTTCTGGAAAGACGTCTTGATATTCGCAAACGACTGGAATTTGCGAGATAGCATCCAGTTCACCCTTCTCATTGAGAGAAAACAGACGGATGGTATTATCCCGAGCGGCAAAGACAATTACATCCTCAGACGAATGAGTCAATTGAATCTGCCTGGCTGCACAATCAAGCTGAGCCTTGTGCTTAGAAAGCCAATCCATCCGAGAATAAGATCAATATCCGAGTTACCAAGGATCATTGGAGAAGCCAGAAACTTGAAATCACCCATCGAGATAGAAATATCCGGAACTCTCGTAGTTAGCGAGCAAACATCTACCCGGAGAGACAACTGCTAACGGTTATGCATAACTTGAGAAAACACCATGCTTAGATGCAAAAGGTCTCGAGATAAACAATGCGATGCACCAGTGTCAAAAAGAACTTTTGCAGGAACATCGTTAACAGGAAGGTTACCCATGATGACATCTGACGAGTCCTCTGCCTGAGCTGCGTTCATCAAGTTGACCTTGGCGTGCTTGGGGTTATGCTTGACCACAGCTGTACTTGCCGATCTCACAGGAGGAGGAGAGGAAGACGCCTCTGATTGAAGCATTTGTTGGCATAGTGACCCTTCTGTTGGCACTTGTTGCACGTGACCTCTGAAAGCGGACGGTGATACGGAGCACTCGATCTTGGAGCTTGAGACGAAGTCTTGTTCTGAAAGCCAGGGTTGGGTGGGTGGGAAGATCCACTGCCACCTTTGCTCTTGCTGATACGGCTGACGGAACGGAGGAGGAGGAAGCCAATACTTCTGCTGCTTGGCCACTTGAGTAGAGGAAGAAGGAGTAGTGTCTCTGACTCGCTTCTTGGAAGCATCACACCTCAGTTGAGCGGCCTCTTGCTTCAATGCCATGTTGTAGAACTCATCGTACCTCAAGGGCTCAAAGAGAACAAGAGCTAGCTGAATTTCTTCTCTAGACCACCCCTGAACTGGTATATCATGCTCTTCTCATCAGGGACGTCCTGCTTAGCAAAGCGGGCGAGCTTCTGAAACAACTTGTTGTAGTCATAGACAGACAAAGAGCCTTGCTTCAGGTTGCGGAATTCCTCACGCTTGCTTTCAACCACGCTCTGAGGGATATGATGAGCTCTGAAATCTTGACGGAATTCATCCCAGGTAATCACACGGCCTCCTCTGGAATCCTTGTACTGCTGGAACCATTCTGCAGCTTGGTCTTTGAGTTGGAAGGAAGCGAACTTGATGAAGTCCTCAGGCCTGACGTTACTGCACTCGAAATGCTTGCACAGATCCACGAGCCAATCGTCAGCATCAGTTGCCTCAACACAATTGCTGAAAGTCTTTGGCCCGTTAGCAAGGAACTGGTTGAGTGTAGCAAAGTGATTCTGATTGTTGCCTTGGTTGCCTGGTTCGCTTGATTGCGCTCTTGAAGAATTTGCATGATCAACTGTGTGTTTGCATTGGTTGCGGCCATCACAGCTTGCCATGCCTCCGGAGGAGGTGGAGGTGGTGGCGGATCTGATTCTGATTCTGATTGGTGCTCTTAGCGGGAGCCATCCTGAAGAGGGTGACAACCGTTAGCACATGACAGATAAAATGAAGCTGAATCAAACGGGTTGAAATTGCAACATATAGTCTTCACATCCGAACATAAGAACGAATGCATTCCACTTGAAATGGTCACATATCCATAAATTGAGAAGCCACTTAGAATTTAGGTAGAGGAATAAATCAACAAGGTACGGATCAAGAACGAATACTCGGTAAGAAATCCCAATCTCAAACCAAATATCCGTGGAAGAAGAACTAGAGCTACAAGAATTCCCACCTATGAAACTCCCGAACCTTTCCGGTTATGCAATCAGGTGTTGGGGATACAGGGGAAGCATAATATCTCACCCAAATCTAGCAAATCCTACATCCAGCTGTATCCATCCTTCAACACATAACCGAGAAAACTTCGGAAACCATCTACCTCAACCTTCGAAAAGCATCCGTTATACAAGTTATGGCGATACTCCCGAACTCCCGCCCCAGTACTGGGTGGCGTCGAGGTTATCTCACCAACGAACTGCATAAAAGAGATTTTCGATGTCGGCGTACTAAACTCAGGTATTCCAGAACTGCAACGATAAAATTGTGACGACAACACCTCGGAGCTCAACTCCCCGGGACACTGCCACAACCCCTAAAGACAGGAGGCACCAAGAACAATGTTCTCGTCACAAAAACCATCGGAACGATTCCAAGATACCCGCGTGATCCTAAATTTTTTTTTAGTGAAATTTGAGAAGAGAAGAGTCAAAACTCTACGTCAGGATGCCTTACCAGAGCGATGAGGAGACTGGGAGTAAAAAGAATTCCTAAACTCTCCGATATATAATTCCTAAATGACTCAAAACATTTTTCTAGACTCAACAACGGCTGCTAAAAATGATCAAGCAATGGGGGCTCCTAAGGTCGGGGAAGGCTCTGATTACCAACTTGTAACGCCCTCGATGCGGCTATAGCTCCCACGTGTCGAGGCACGACTTAGAGGCATAACCGCATTGAAAGCAATGTCGCAAGTTAGGCAATCTTCACAACATCCCATGTAATATAGATAATAAAAGGGGAGATACATAGTTGGCTTACACTCGCCACATCAATCAAAGTACATAAATAGCATTACATCAATCAAACACTCATGGCCCGACTACGGCGCCAAAATAAAAGATAACCCAACATGCGACACGGTCCCGATCACCCCAACTGGGCACCACTACTGATCATCAGGGAAAGACACGTAGTATCGGCGTGAGTCCTCGTCGAACTCCCACTTGAGCTCAAGCGCGTCATCTGGAACGGAATCAGGCCCTGCATCTGGTTTGGAAGTAATCTGTGAGCCACAGGGACTCAGCAATCTCGCACCCTCGCGATCAAGACTATTTAAGCTTATAGGTAAGGCAAGGTAATATATGTGGAGCTGCAGCAAGCGACTAGCATATATGGTGGCTAACCTGTTCGCAAAAGAGAGCGAGAAGAGGAGGCAAAGCGCGAACGAGAAACTAGAGAGCAACCTGCGGCAAGCATTACTCCAACACCGTGTTCACTTCCCGGACTCCGCCGAGAAGAGACCATCACGGTAACTCACACAGTTGATTCATTTTAATTAAGTTAAGGTTCAAGTTATCTACAACCGGACATTAACAAATTCCCATCTGCCCATAACCGCGGGCACGGCTTTCGAAAGTTCAAATCCCTGCAGGGGAGTCCCAACTTAGCCCATGACAAGCTCTCACGGTCAACGAAGGAATAGACCTTCTCCCGAGACATTCCGATCAGACTCGGTATCCCGGTTCTACAAGACACTTCGACAAGTTAAAACAAATCCAGCAACACCGCCCGAATGTGCCGACAAATCCCGATAGGAGCTGCACATATCTCGTTCTCAGGGCACACTCAGATTGTCCAAACTTCCGGTAGGCCAGCCCAGAGTTGCCCCTGGTGGCCACCGGCGGCTGACGAGTTGGACCAACACTCAGAGGAGCACTGGCCCGGGGGGGGGGGTTAAAATAAGATGACCCTCAGGCTCCGGAAACCCAAGGGAAAAAGAGGCTAGGTGGAAAATGGTAAAACCAAGGTTGGGCACTGCTGGAAAAGCTTTATTCAAGCCGAACTATCAAGGGGTTCCCATTATCACCCAACCGCATAAGGAACGCAAAATCCGAGAACATAACACCGATATGACGGAAACTAGGGCGGCAAGAGTGGAACAAAACACTAGGCGAGAGGCCGAGCCTTCCACCCTTTACCAAGTATATAGATGCATTAAGATAAACAAGATAATATAATGATATCCCAACAAGTAAATAATGTTCCAACAAGGAACGGTCTCCAATCTTCACCTGCAACTAGTAATGCTATAAGAGGGGCTGAGCAAAGTGGTAACATAGCCAATCAACGGTTTGCTGGGACATGGTGGGTTAGAGGTTTGACATGGTAATTTAGGAGGCATGATAATCAAGTGGTAGGCATCGTAGCATAGGCATAGCAAAAGAGCGAGCATCTAGCAAAGCAAAGATAGAAGTGATTTCGAGGGTATGATCATCTTGCCTGCAAAGTTGTCAGAGTTGACTAGATCCTCGAAAGCAAACTCAACGGGCTCCTCATTAGCGAACTCGTCTCCCGGCTCTACCCAAACAAGACAAAACAAGCAAACGGAACACAATCAACCACGTGCAAAGCTCAAACAACATGATGCAAACATGGTATGCTATGCGGGATGCGAATATGAATGCATATCAATATGAACCTCTCTTGCTTTGTG
>NC_053022.1:304772920-304822382 GCF_003073215.2 Triticum urartu
GATGGGAGATAACCGAATCATGAAGCCACCGCAGAAGAGTTGAAAATGCTGCAATACAACGCTCAAGCTTGTGATATCCTCTTCAACGGATTGTGCCCCGAAGAATTCAACAAAATCAGCCGTCTTGAGAATGCAAAGGAAATTTGGGATACTTTGATTGATATGCACGAAGGTACCGACTCCGTCAAGGAATCCAAGTTGGATGTGCTTCAAAGTCATTTTGACAAGTTCAAAATGAAGGATGGTGAAGGTGTCGCTGAAATGTACTGTAGGCTTGCTCTTATCACAAATGAGATTGCCGGCTTAGGAAGTGAAGAGATGACCGACAAATTCATCATCAAGAAGATCCTAAGAGCCTTGGATGGAAAATACGATACCGCATGCACATTGATCCAAATGATGCCAAATTACAAAGATCTCAAGCCAACGGAAGTCATTGGAAGAATTGTTGCTCATGATATGTCACTCAAGGATAAGGAGGAGCTCCATAACAAGTCAAGTGGTGCTTACAAAGCCTCATGTGAAGCCCCCACATCATCAAGTGAGAAACAAACCTTCAATGAAGAATTGAGCTTAATGGTGAAGAATTTCAACAAGTTCTACAAGAATAGAAGCAAAGAGAGAAGTTCCAAGTCAAGGTCCTACAATGACAAAAGATCTTCTAGTCGAGTGCGAAACTGCTACAATTGTGGAAGACCCGGACACTACTCCAATGAGTGTACGGCTCCCCACAAGAGAAGACAATATTCTCCCAAAAGAAGAAGTAGAAGAGAAGAATCACCATCAAGGGAGAGAAGGAGTAGGGATGATCGATATGAATGAAGACCCTCTCGGAGAAGTAAGGATTCGGAAAGGAAGGACAAGTCATCAAGGAGCTACAAAAAAACGAAGACATCAAGCTCATGTTGGTGAATGGGTATCCGGCTCCGACTCCGACTCCGACAATGACTCCGAGAGAAGCTATCACTCCGACTCCGAATATACTCAAGATGAAGGTGTTGCCGGTCTAGCACTTATGCCAACCAACTCCAACGACATATTTGATTCACCAAATTAAGGAATTGGAAGATGCTTCATGGCCAAAGGTCCAAAGGTATCACACCCCGAGTATGTTGATTTTAATAGTGATAAAGATGACTTGTTAGGTGATGATGATTTACTTGTTGACAACTATAGTGATGAATACTATGATGAAATGAATGACAATGATGAGAAGATTGAGTCTCTAACTAAAGAACTAAACACTCTTAAGTTAGCTCATGAAACTATCTTAGGAGATCATCGAGAACTTTTAAGGACTCATGAGAAATTACATTTTGAAAAGCTCAAACTTGAGCAAGAGCATGAGTTCTTAAAGGCAATCAATGATGATCTTCGCAAGAAAAGTTCTTCTTACATTGCCAAGCGTTTACTCTTATCGACTTACATGCCTCAAGTCAAGTCTAGTAACAAGAACAAGAAAGATTCTTCCTCTAGTAGTAACAATAATCATGCTAAATCCAATGTTTTTGCTTCTAGTAGTTCTCTTGATTCCACTAATGATTCTCTTAGACAAGTTACACTTGAGCAAGAAGATAGCTTATTGAAGGGAATCATAGAGAAAGGTGTTTACAAGAGCCTTGCCGGGAGTAAGCAATTCGAGGAAATTGTACGCAAGCAAGGAAGGCACCGGAAGAATCAAGGTATTGGTTTTGAACGAAAGTTCAATGCCAATGGAGTTGAGTGGGAAGAAGATCAATACCCCAAGACGAAGTTTGTTCCTCAACAAGAGAAGTATGATCCTACTTATTTCAAAGGGACACAAGCTCAAGATGATCTTCCTGTAACACCCCGGATGTAACTTTCCCAATTTGTACTCCAACTCTTGCCGTTTCCGGCATTAAGTTATTTTATTTTCTCGGGTTCGGGTTTTTGTCTCTGTGTGTTGTTGTCGTTGTCATGCATCTCATATCATGTCATCATGTGCATTGCATTTGCATACGTGTTCATCTCATGCATTCGAGCATTTTCCCCGTTGTCCGTTTTGCATTCCGGTGCTTCGTTCTCCTCCGGTGGTCATTTCTAGCTTTCTTTTGTGTGTGGGGATTAAACATTTCCGGATTGGACCGAGACTTGCCAAGCGGCCTTGGTTTACTACCGGTAGACCGCCTGACAAGTTTCGTACCATTTGGACTTCGTTTGATACTCCAACGGTTAACCGAGGGACCGAAAAGGCCTCGTGTGTGTTGCAGCCCAACACCCCTCCAATTTGGCCCAAAACCCACCAAACTCTGCTCCATGTCCTAGAGCGTTCGATCACGATCGCGTGGCCGAAAACCGCACCTCATTTGGACTCTCCTAGCTCCCTCTATGCCTATATATAGACCCCCCTTTCCAAATCTCGGATCCCCTCCCCAAAACCCTAGTCATCTTCCTCCTCTCGCCGCCGGACACGTCCGATTCGGGCCGGACGTGTCCGACTTACCCCGCCGCCGCCACGTGTCGCAGCGCCATTCGCCCGTCGCCCGCCGCCGCCGAGGCCCGCGCGGCCCGACCGCGGCCAACTCGCCCGACCCCGCCGCCCGGCTCCCTCATCCGCCGCTCGCGCCCGACCTCCTCCTCCCACGCCGGTGAGGCTCCGGCACCGGAGCCGCCCCGCTCCAGCAGCCCCTCCGCTCCGGCCGCCGCCTGCTGTCACCGCCTCGCCGCACTCGTCGCCGGCGCCGCCCGCGCCAACCACGCCGGCGACCGCGCCCCGGCGCGCCTCCACCTCGCCGGCCCCGGATCCGGCGACCCGACCCCTCTCCGGCGACCTCCGCCTCTTGCCCGACGAACTCCGGCGGTGAACAGTGCCGCCGCCACCTCAGGCTCCGTGCGATCCAGATCTGGATCGGAGCTACAGTAAACCCTAGGAGAGGTTGATTTTTTTACTAAGTCCCGAGATTCTTGATCCATATGCTCCTGTTCGCGGCTCCGTAACTTTGCATCCGTAGCTCCGATTTGGGTGTATAGCATATCAAAATGTTCACCTCAGAGAGTACATCATTTCATTCCATTGCATCATTTTCATTTGAGCTCATCTTGATGCCCTAAATGCTGTTAGAAGAGGGCTACTTGAGTTAATTGTCAGATCTGTTACTCCATTTAGCACTTTTGTCATTTTTGCCATGATTATTGTGTGCATGCTATGCCCGTGAGTTCTTCTTATGTTTTGTTAAGGGTTTTGTCATCTATCCAGAGGTGCAACCCATGTAGTTTTAGGATGTGTGTGGTGACTTGTGCAAGCTTGCAAAGTGGTGCACTTGCTAATTCTGTTTTCAGGGACTTAGTGATTTCACTAAGTCCTGGGATTGTTTAGTTCACGATGCCATATGTTCTTGTTGTTTCCTAGTGATCCGTGCCTCTTTTGAGGATGATCAGTAAGGAAGGTTCGTTAATATTGTAGTGCTCTATCCATCCATGTCTTTGTTTGCAATTATGGAGCACCCTAGCTTGAGTCAATCGAGCTCTACTTTTGCTTCGTTGCGAATCTGGGCAGATCGTCAACTTGTTTGCGATTTTGCCGATGTTATTGTAGTTGATCCGTGCATGCTATGCCATTGTTCTTGCCATGTATAGCTTGCGTTTTGTGCCTTCTTAAGGGATGTATGCTTGTATTGCCATGACTTGCACCGTAGTGAGTGCATCGAGGTCGTAAACATGCCTTCGTGAGTTATGTTTCAGCATGTCCCAGTTTTCACCAAGTCTGAAAACTGATTATGTTTTTGCTATGTTCGTGTGCTTGTTACTATATTTTGTGATCCTTTTGGCTCAAGGTCACTAAGGGAATTTTGTTAAGCTTGTTGAGTAGCTCCATGCCATGTCTTTCTTTGTAATGTTCAGGTCCTGTAGCATGTTGTTTTGTTGCTCCGAAGAGGGCTATATGATCTGAAATTCCAGACAAGTGTTAATTTCACTAAGTCTGAGATCTGTTTTACCATTTGCGTTTTCGCCATGCTTGTTTGAACCTGTTAATAGATGAATTGGCCGTAGCTCAGTGCTAGACTTTTGTTAAACATCTTGTGTGCATCCCTGCCATGTATTTTTTTTGTCATGTTTGGGTGCTGTAGCATGTTCATATCATTGCATTTAGATGCCTACTTGCTGTAAATCGCAGACCGGTATCAATTTTGAATCGCTTGCCATTTCCAAACCGTAACTCCGATTCCGGCGTTCTTTATATCGTTTTCAAGCGATTTCACCTCATCTTTACAGTGGCACCCTTGGAATTCCAAGTTGAGGCCAGGTTCATGCATTTCCTGTCATATCTTGCATTTTGCATCCCGCATCGCATCCCGCATAGCATATCATCATTTCATCATAAGGTTTGGTCTTGCACGTGGTTGATTGTATCCTTGTTGCTTGTTTCCCTTATTTGGGTAGAGCCGGGAGACGAGTTCGCTAACGAGGAGCCCGTTGAGTTTGCTTTTGAGGATCCAGTCAATTCTGACAACTGTGCAGGCAAGATGATCATACCCTCGAAATCACTACTATCTTTGCTATGCTAGTTTGCTCGCTCTTTTGCTATGCCATTGATACGATGCCTACCACTTGCTTGAAAGCCTCCTAAATTTCCATGTCAAACCTCTAACCCACCATTGTCCTAGCAAACCGTTGATTGGCTATGTTACCGCTTTGCTCAGCCCCCTCTTATAGCGTTGCTAGTTGCAGGTGAAGATTGGAGGTCGTTCCTTGTTGGAACATCTTTTATTTACTTGTTGGGATATCATTATATTATCTTGTTATCTTAAATGCATCTATATGCTTGGTAAAGGGTGGAAGGCTCGTCCTCTCGCCTAGTGTTTTGTTCCACTCTTGCCGTCCTAGTTTCCGTCATATCGGTGTTATGTTCCCGGATTTTGCGTTCCTCACGCGGTTGGGTTATAATGGGAACCCCTTGATAGTTCGCCTTGATTAAAGCTTTTCCAGCAATGCCCAACCTTGGTTTTACCATTCGCCACCTAGCCTCTTTTTCCCTTGGGTTATCGGAGCCCAAGGGTCATCTTATTTTTAACCCCCCCGGGCCAGTGCTCCCTCTGAGTGTTGGTCCGAACTGAGCTGCCTGCGGGGCCACCTCGGGGAAACTTGAGGGTTGGTTTTACTCATAGCTAGTCTCATCTGAGTGTGCCCTGAGAACGAGATATGTGCAGCTCCTATCGGGATTTGTCGGCACATTCGGGCGGTGTTGCTGGTCTTGTTTTAACCTGTCGAAGTGTCTTGAGTTACCGAGATACCGATTCTGATCGGAACGTCTTGGGAGGAGGTCTATTCCTTCGTTGACCGTGAGAGCTTGTCATGGGCTAAGTTGGGACGCCCCTACAGGGATTGAACTTTCGAAAGCCGTGCCCGCGGTTATGGGCAGATGGGAATTTGTTAATGTCCGGTTGTAGATAACTTGAACCTTAATTAATTAAAATGAATCAACTGAGTGTGTTACCGTGATGGCCTCTTCTCGGCGGAGTCCGGGAAGTGGACACGGTGTTGGAGTAATGTTTGCGCAGGTTGTTCTCTAGCTTCTCGCTCGTGCTTTGCCTCCTCTTCTCGCTCTCTTTTACGAATAAGTTAGCCACCATACTTGCTAGTCGCTTCCTGCAGCTCCACTCATATTTTACCTTGCCTTACCTATAAGCTTGAATAGTCTTGATCGCGAGGGTGCGAGATTGCTGAGTCCCTGTGGCTCACAGATTACTATTACACCAGATGCAGGGCCTGATGATTCCGCTCCAGGAGACGCGTATGAGCTCAAGTGGGAGTTCGACGAAGACTCTCAACGATACTATGTTTCCTTTCCCGATGATCAGTAGTGGTGCCCAGTCGGGGGTGAACGGGACCGTTGTCGCATGTTGGGTTCTCTTTTTATTTTGGCGCCGTAGTCGGGCCATGAGTGTTTGGATGATGTAATGTTATTTATGTACTTGATTGACGTGGCGAGTGTAAGCCAACTATGTTATCTCCCTTTTATTATCATATTACATGGGATGTTGTGAAGATTGCCTAACTTGCGACACATGCCTTCAATGCGATTATGTCTCTAAGTCGTGCCTCGACATGTGGGAGCTATAGTCGCATCGAGGGTGTTACAAGTTGGTAATCAGAGCCTTCCCCGACCTTAGGAGCCCCATTGCTTGATCGTTTTAGCGGCCGAGTTGTGTCTAGAAAAATGTTTTGAGTCTTCTAGGAATTATATATCGGAGAGATTAGGAATTCTTTTTACTTCCCAGTCTCCTCATCGCTCTGGTAAGGCTTCTTGACGTAGAGTTTTGACTCTTCTCTTCGCAAATTTCACTAATTTTTTTTTAGGATCACGCGGGTATCTTGGAATCGTTCCGATGGTTTTCTGATGAGAACATTGTCTTGGTGCGTCCTGTCAAGGGTTTAGTGGAAGTGTCCCGGGGAGTTGAGCTCTGAGGTGTTGTCATCATAATTTTATCGTTGCAGTTCTAGAATACCTGAGTCTAGTACGCCGACATCGAAAATCTCTTTTATGCAGTTCATTGGTGAGATAACCTCGACGCCACCCAGTACTGGGGCGGGAGTTCGGGAGTATCGCCATAACTTGTATAACGAATGCTTTTCGAAGGTTGAGGTAGATGGTTTCCGAAGGTTTCTTGGTTATGTGTTGAAGGATGGATACAGCTGGATGTAGGATTTGCTAGTTTGGGTGAGATATTATGCTTCCCCTGTATCCCCAACACCTGATTGCATAACCGGAAAGGTTCGGGAGTTTCATAGGTGGGAATTCTAGTAGCTCTAGTTCTTCTTCCACGAATATTGGTTTGAGATTGGGATTTCTTACCGATTATTCGTTCTTGATCCGTACCTTGTTGATTTATTTCTCTACCTTAATTCTACGTGGCTTCTCAATTTATGGATATGTGACCATTTCAAGAGGAATGCATTCGTTCATTTTGTTCGGATGTGAAGACTATATGTTGCAATTTTCATTTCGTTGGATTCAGCTTCAATATTTATCTGTCAATGTGCTAATGATGGTCAGCCTCTTCAGGATGGCTCCTCCAACGCGCATGACTCCGAATCCTGATCCGCCACCACCTCCACCTCCAGAGGCATGGCAAGCTGTGATGGCCGCAACCAATGCAAACACACAGCTGATCATGCAAATTCTCCAAGAGCGCAATCAAGGCAGTCAAGGGAATCAAGGCAGCAATCAGAGTCACTTTGCTACACTCAACCAGTTCCTTGCTAACGGGCCAAAGACTTTCAGCAATTGTGTTGAGGCAACCAATGCTGACGATTGGCTTGTGGATCTGTGTAAGCATTTCGAGTGCAGTAACGTCAGGCCTGAGGACTTTGTCAAGTTCGCTTCCTTCCAACTCAAAGATCAAGCTGCAGAATGGTTCCAGCAGTACAAGGATTCCAGAGGCGGACGCGTTATCACTTGGGATGATTTCCGTCGAGATTTCCGAGCTCATCATATTCCGGAGAGCGTGGTTGAAAGCAAGCGTGAGGAATTCCGCAATCTGAAGCAAGGCTCTTTGTCTGTCTATGACTACAACAAGTTGTTCCAGAAGCTCGCCGCTTTGCCAAGCAGGACGTCCCTGATGAGAAGAGCATGATATATCAGTTCAGGGGTGGTCTCAGAGAAGATATCCAGCTCGCTCTTGTTCTCTTTGAGCCCTTGAGGTACGATGAGTTCTACAACATGGCACTGAAGCAAGAGGCTGCTCAGTTGAGGTGTGATGCTTCCAAGAAGCGAGTCAGAGATGTTACTCCTTCTTCCTCTACTCAAGTGGCCAAGCAGCAGAAGTTTTGGCTTCCTCCTCTTCCGTTCCGTCAGCCGTATCAGCAGAAGAGTAAAGGTGGCAGTGGTTCTTCCCACCCACCCAACTCTGGCTTTCAGAACAAGACTTCGTCTCAAGCTCCAAGATCGAGTGCTCCGTATCACCGTCCGCTTTCAGAGGTCACGTGCAACAAGTGACAATAGAAGGGCCACTATGCCAACAAGTGTCTCAACCAGAGGCGTCTTCCTCCTCCTCCTCCTGTCAGATCATCAAGTACAGCTGTGGTCAAGCATAACCCCAAGCATGCCAAGGTCAATTTGATGAATGCAGCTCAGGCAGAGGACTCGTCAGATGTGATCATGGGTAACCTTCCTGTTAATGATATTTCCGCAAAAGTACTTTTTGACTCTGGTGCATCGCATTCCTTCATGTCATTCCCATTTGCATCGGAGAACAATTTTAGTACTAAGGCTTTACCTAGAGCTATGCAAGTCGTCTCTCCGACTAAGCGTCTGAGTTCTAGTTTGATGGTTCCGGATATTTCTATCTTGATGGGTGATTTCAAGTTTCTGGCTTCTCCAATGGTTCTTGGTAACTCGGATATTGATCTTATTCTCGGGATGGATTGGCTTTCCAAGCACAAGGCTAAGCTTGATTGTGCAGCCAGGCAGATTCAATTGACTCATTCGTCTGAGGATGTAATTGTCTTTGCTGCTCAGGATAATTCCATCCGTCTGTTTTCTCTCAATGAGAAGGGTGAATTGGATGCCATCTCTCAAATTCCAGTCGTTTGTGAATATCAAGACGTCTTTCCAGAAGAGCTTCCAGGAATGCCTCCGCACCGGCCAGTTGAATTCGTTATTGATCTTGAGCCTGGTACGGAACCTGTGTGCAAATGTCCTTACAAGCTCGGACCTGAATAGTTGAAAGAGCTGAAGAAGCAACTCGATATGCAAGAGAAAATGGGTCTCATCCGGCCTAGTTCTTCTTCGTGGGGTTGTGGTGTTCTTTTTGTGAAGAAGAAGGATGGAACGGACCGACTTTGTGTTGATTACCGTCCGGTGAACAAGAAGACCATCAAGAACAAATACCCACTTCCCAACATCAATGAGCTGTTCGAACAACTCAAAGGTGCCCAAGTATTCTCCAAGCTTGATCTCCGTATGGGTTATCACCAGATTCGCATTCATGAAGAAGATATTCCCAAGACAGCTTTCAGAACAAGCTTTGGTTCATATGAATACACTGTCATGTCTTTTGGCCTCGCCAACGCCCTCCGACGTTCTCTCGCATGATGAACTTCATCTTCAACGCCTACACCAATGACTTCGTTTTGGTCTATCTCGACGACATTCTGGTTTTCTCGAAGAACAAGGAAGATCATGCCAAGCACTTGCGTTTGGTTCTTGATAAGCTCAGGGAACATCAGTTCTACGCCAAGTTCTCCAAGTGTGAATTTTGGCTTGATGAGGTTCTTTATCTTGGTCATAACATCTCTGCCAAGGCATTGCCGTGAATCCTGAGAAGGTGTCTGCAATTGTGAATTGGGAACCTCCTCAGAATGTGAAGCAACTCCGCAGTTTTCTCGGTCTCGCAAGCTATTGCCGAAGATTCATTGAAAACTTTTCCAAGATCGCGAAGCCTCTCTCTAATCTTCTCCAGAAGCACGTCAAGTACGTTTGGTCTCCGGAGTGTGACATTGCTTTCAACACTTTGAAAGAGAAGTTGATCACTGCTCCAGTTCTGACTCCGCCCGATGAATCCAAGCCGTACGAGGTCTTTTGTGATGCCGCTCTCCAAGGTCTTGGCGCAGTATTGATGCAAGAGAAGAAAGTTGTTGCTTATACATCTCGCCAGTTGAAGCCTAATGAGAAGAACTACCCCACTCATGATCTCGAGTTGGCGGCAGTTGTGCATGCTCTTTTGACTTGGAGACATCTTCTATTGGGAAGAAAAGTGGACATTTTCACTGATCACAAGAGTCTCAAGTACATCTTCACTCAGCCTAATCTCAACCTCAGGCAAACTCGATGGGTCGAAATGATTCAAGAGTATAATCCGAGTATCGAGTATACTCCAGGCAAGGCCAATGTGATTGCTGACGCATTGAGCAGAAAAGCTTACTGCAATAGTCTGATTCTTAAGCCTTATCAACCCGAGCTTTGTGAAGCTTTCCGCAAGCTTAATCTGCAAGTTGTTCCTCAAGGTTTCCTCGCCAACCTTCAAGTCTCTCCTACTTTAGACGACCAGATTCGCTAAGCCCAGCTTCTTGATGCTATGGTGAAAAAGGTGAAGATTGGGATTGCCAAGAGTCAGTCCAAAGTACAAGTGCTACCGCCTTGATGACAAGGACACTCTCTTCTTCGAGGATCGTATTATTGTGCCCAAAGGTGACCTCCGCAAAGTGATCATGAATGAGGCTCACAATTCTCTCCTCTCCATCCACCCTGGGAGCACGAAGATGTATCAGGACCTTAAGCAAGCTTATTGGTGGACTCGAATGAAGCGCGAGATCGCTCAATTCGTGAATGAATGTGATGTCTGCAGAAGAGTGAAGGCAGAACACCAAAGGCCAGCTGGTCTCCTCCAACCTCTTGCCATTCCAGAATAGAAGTTTGACCACATTGAAATGGACTTCGTGACTGGGTTTCCTAAGTCCAAGCGTGGCAATGATGCTATATTCATTGTCATCGACAAACTCACCAAAGTGGCTCACTTTCTGCCTATCAAAGAGTCGATCACTGCAGCTCAATTGGCGGAACTCTATACCTCTCGAATTGTCTCTCTGCACGGTATTCCTCAAGTTATCTCTTCAGACCGTGGCAGCATCTTTACCTCGAAGTTTTGGGATTCTTTTCAGGAGGCCATGGGCACTAACATCCGCTTCAGCACAGCTTTCCATCCTCAAACAAGCGGTCAAGTCGAGCGTGTCAACCAGATTCTTGAAGATATGCTCAGGGCTTGTGTGATCTCCTTCGGCATGAAGTGGGAGGATTGTATTCCTTATGCTGAATTCTCCTACAACAACAGTTTTCAAGCAAGTTCGGGCAAGGCCCCTTTTGAAACTCTGTATGGCAGGAAGTGCCGTACCCCTCTCAACTGGTCTGAAACCGGTGAATGTCAGCTTTTGGGTAATGACTTAATCACAAAAGCAGAAGAAATGTGCAAAGTCATTCGTGATAACCTCAAAGCAGCCCAATCCCGTCAGAAGAGCTACTATGATAGTAAGCACCGTGATTTGGCTTTCGAGATCGGAGATCATGTTTACCTCCGTGTCTCTCCTATGAAAGGTACTCGTCGCTTCGGTATCAAAGGGAAACTTGCCCCTAGAAACGTGGGACCTTTCAAGATTGTCAGCAAGAGAGGCGACCTCGCCTATCAACTCGAGCTTCCTTCAAACTTTGCAAATGTTCATGACGTGTTCCATGTCTCTCAGCTTCGAAAGTGCTTCAAGACTCCTGACCGCACCGTCAACTTCGAGGACATTGAGCTCCAAGAATATCTCTCTTATAGTGAGCACCCAGTTGCTATTCTTGAAGAGACTGAACGCAAGACTCGCAACAAGTCAATCAAATTTCTCAAAGTCAAGTGGTCACACCATTCCGACCGTGAAGCTACCTGGGAACGCGAGGATCACCTCCGCTCTGAGTACCCGGCGTTTTTTCAGTCCTAGATCTCGGGACGAGATCCTTTCGTAGTGGTGGAGTGTTGTAACACCCCGGATGTAACTTTCCCAATTTGTACTCCAACTCTTGCCGTTTCCGGCGTTAAGTTATTTTTTTTCTCGGGTTCGGGTTTTTGTCTCCGTGTGTTGTTGTCGTTGTCATGCATCTCATATCATGTCATCATGTGCATTGCATTTGCATACGTGTTCATCTCATGCATTCGAGCATTTTCCCCGTTGTCCGTTTTGCATTCCGGTGCTTCGTTCTCCTCCGGTGGTCATTTCTAGCTTTCTTTTGTGTGTGGGGATTAAACATTTCTGGATTGGTCCGAGACTTGCCAAGCGGCCTTGGTTTACTACCGGTAGACCACCTGAAAAGTTTCGTACCATTTGGACTTCGTTTGATACTCCAACGGTTAACCGAGGGACCGAAAAGGCCTCGTGTGTTTTGCAGCCCAACACCCCTCCAATTTGGCCCAAAACCCACCAAACTCTGCTCCATGTCCTAGAGCGTTCGATCACGATCGCGTGGCTAAAAACCGCACCTCATTTGGACTCTCCTAGCTCCCTCTATGCCTATATATAGACCCCCTTTCCAAATCTCGGATCCCCTCCCCAAAACCCTAGTCATCTTCCTCCTCTCGCCGCCGGACACGTCCGATTCGGGCCGGACGTGTCCGACTTACCCCGCCGCCGCCACGTGTCGTAGCTCCATTCGCCCGTCGCCCGCCGCCGAGGCCCGCGCGGCCCGACCGCGGCCCCCGCGGCCCACTTGCCCGACCCCGCCGCCTGGCTCCCTCATCCGCCGCCCGCGCCCGACCTCCTCTTCCCACGCCGGCGAGGCTCCGCCACCGGAGCCGCCCCGCTCCGGTAGCCCCTCCGCTCCGGCCGCCGCCTGCCGTCACCGCCCCGCCACACTCGTCGCCGGCGCCGCCCGCGCCAACCACGCCGGCGATCGCGCCCCGGCGCGCCTCCACCTCGCCGGCCCCGGATCCGGCGACCCGGCTCCTCTCCGGCGACCTCCGCCTCTTCCCCGACGAACTCCAGCGGTGAACAGTGCCGCCGCCACCTCGGGCTCCGTGCGATCCAGATCTGGATCGGAGCTACAGTAAACCCTAGGAGAGGTTGATTTTTTTACTAAGTCCCGAGATTCTTGATCCATATGCTCCTATTCGCGGCTCCGTAACTTTGCATCCGTAGCTCCGATTTGGGCGTATAGCATATCAAAATGTTCATCTCAGAGAGTAAATCATTTCATTACATTGCATAATTTTCATTTGAGCTCATCTTGATGCCCGAAATGCTGTTAGAAGAGGGCTACTTGAGTTAATTGTCAGATCTGTTACTCCATTTAGCACTTTTGTCATTTTTGCCATGATTATTGTGTGCATGCTATGCCCGTGAGTTCTTCTTATGTTTTGTTAAGGTTTTTGTCATCTATCCAGAGGTGAAACCCATGTATTTTTAGGATGTGTGTGGTAACTTGTGCAAGCTTGCAAAGTGGTGCACTTGCTAATTCTGTTTTCAGGGACTTAGTGATTTCACTAAGTCCTGAGATTGTTTAGTTCACGATGCCATATGTTCTTATTGTTTCCTAGTGATCCGTGCCTCTTTTGAGGATGATCAGTACGGGAGTTTCGTTAATATTGTAGTGCTCTATCCATCCATGTCTTTGTTTGCAATTATGGAGCACCCTAACTTGAGTCAATCGAGCTCTACTTTTGCTTCGTTGCGAATCTGGGCAGATCGTCAACTTGTTTGCGATTTTGCCGATGTTATTGTAGTTGATCCGTGCATGCTATGCCATTGTTCTTGCCATGTATAGCTTGCGTTTTGTGCCTTCTTAAGGGATGTATGCTTGTATTGCCATGACTTGCACCGTAGTGAGTGCATCGAGGTCGTAAACATGCCTTCGTGAGTTATGTTTCAGCATGTCCCAGTTTTCACCAAGTCTGAAAACTGATTATGTTTTTGCTATGTTCGTGTGCTTGTTACTATATTTTGTGATCCTTTTGGCTCAAGGTCACTAAGGGAATTTTGTTAAGCTTGTTGAGTAGCTCCATGCCATGTCTTTCTTTGTAATGTTCAGGTCCTGTAGCATGTTGTTTTGTTGCTCCGAAGAGGGCTATATGATCTGAAATTCCAGACAAGTGTTAATTTCACTAAGTCTGAGATCTGTTTTACCATTTGCGTTTTCGCCATGCTTGTTTGAACCTGTTAATAGATGAATTGGCCGTAGCTCAGTGCTAGACTTTTGTTAAACATCTTGTGTGCATCCCTGCCATGTATTTTTTTTGTCATGTTTGGGTGCTGTAGCATGTTCATATCATTGCATTTAGATGCCTACTTGCTGTAAATCGCAGACCGGTATCAATTTTGAATCGCTTGCCATTTCCAAACCGTAACTCCGATTCCGGGCGTTCTTTATATCGTTTTCAAGCGATTTCACCTCATCTTTACAGTGGCACCCTTGGAATTCCAAGTTGAGGCCAGGTTCATGCATTTCCTGTCATATCTTGCATTTTGCATCCCGCATCGCATCCCGCATAGCATATCATCATTTCATCATAAGGTTTGGTCTTGCACGTGGTTGATTGTATCCTTGTTGCTTGTTTCCCTTATTTGGGTAGAGCCGGGAGACGAGTTCGCTAACGAGGAGCCCGTTGAGTTTGCTTTTGAGGATCCAGTCAATTCTGACAACTGTGCAGGCAAGATGATCATACCCTCGAAATCACTACTATCTTTGCTATGCTAGTTTGCTCGCTCTTTTGCTATGCCATTGATATGATGCCTACCACTTGCTTGAAAGCCTCCTAAATTTCCATGTCAAACCTCTAACCCACCATTGTCCTAGCAAACCGTTGATTGGCTATGTTACCGCTTTGCTCAGCCCCCTCTTATAGCGTTGCTAGTTGCAGGTGAAGATTGGAGGTCGTTCCTTGTTGGAACATCTTTTATTTACTTGTTGGGATATCATTATATTATCTTGTTATCTTAAATGCATCTATATGCTTGGTAAAGGGTGGAAGGCTCGTCCTCTCGCCTAGTGTTTTGTTCCACTCTTGCCGTCCTAGTTTCCGTCATATCGGTGTTATGTTCCCGGATTTTGCGTTCCTCACGCGGTTGGGTTATAATGGGAACCCCTTGATAGTTCGCCTTGATTAAAGCTTTTCCAGCAATGCCCAACCTTGGTTTTACCATTCGCCACCTAGCCTCTTTTTCCCTTGGGTTATCGGAGCCCAAGGGTCATCTTATTTTTAACCCCCCCGGGCCAGTGCTCCCTCTGAGTGTTGGTCCGAACTGAGCTGCCTGCGGGGCCACCTCGGGGAAACTTGAGGGTTGGTTTTACTCATAGCTAGTCTCATCTGAGTGTGCCCTGAGAACGAGATATGTGCGGCTCCTATCGGGATTTGTCGGCACATTCGGGCGGTGTTGCTGGTCTTGTTTTAACCTGTCGAAGTGTCTTGAGTTACCGAGATACCGAGTCTGATCGCAACGTCTTGGGAGGAGGTCTATGCCTTCGTTGACCATGAGAGCTTGTCATGGGCTAAGTTGGGACTCCCCTGCAGGGATTGAACTTTCGAAAGCCATGCCCGCGGTTATGGGCAGATGGGAATTTGTTAATGTCCGGTTGTAGATAACTTGAACCTTAATTAATTAAAATGAATAAACTGAGTGTGTTACCGTGATGGCCTCTTCTCGGCGGAGTCCGGGAAGTGGACACGGTGTTGGAGTAATGTTTGCGCAGGTTGTTCTCTAGCTTCTCGCTCGTGCTTTGCCTCCTCTTCTCGCTCTCTTTTACGAATAAGTTAGCCACCATACTTGCTAGTCGCTTGCTGCAGCTCCATTCATATTTTACCTTGCCTTACCTTTAAGCTTGAATAGTCTTGATCGCGAGGGTGCGAGATTGCTGAGTCCCTGTGGCTCACAGATTACTATTACACCAGATGCAGGGCCTGATGATTTCGCTCCAGGAGATGCATATGAGCTCAAGTGGGAGTTCGACGAAGACTCTCAACGATACTATGTTTCCTTTCCCGATGATCAGTAGTGGTGCCCAGTCGGGGGTGAACGGGACCGTTGTCGCATGTTGGGTTCTCTTTTTATTTTGGCGCCGTAGTCGGGCCATGAGTGTTTGGATGATGTAATGTTATTTATGTACTTGATTGACGTGGCGAGTGTAAGCCAACTATGTTATCTCCCTTTTATTATCATATTACATGGGATGTTGTGAAGATTGCCTAACTTGCGACACATGCCTTCAATGCGATTATGTCTCTAAGTCGTGCCTCGACACGTGGGAGCTATAGTCGCATTGAGGGTGTTACACTTCCACCACAAGACCACAAGCAAAAAGGCAAGGACAAGCTTCAAGAGGAAATTGATGCATTTGAAGAAGCTCCTAAGGCCTTGGTCAAGTGGGTTCCCAAGACTACATCAAGTTCCACTTCATCAAGTTCAACTATAACTCCGAGGATTCCCATCAAGATGGTGTGTATCCGAAGAAGAAGAACTAGAGAGTTCTTGAGGGTGACTCCGCCAACATACTTCACTCTTATCATTTTGGCAAGAACAAGTGCAATCAACTTCCACATCTTGCAGTAGTTCAAGGAGCCACAAACCCTCTTGTTGGTAAGACAAGGGACAAGGTAACTTAAAGCTTTCATAGACATCATCTTATGTGTGCATCACTCTATGTCTATAGATATCCTTGTTTGTTCCTTATGGGACTAACCCGTGTAGGTATTGAAAGTGCAACTCACTCCAAAGGATAGCTCCAAATGATCTACATCAACATTGAGCATCCACATCTTCAACATCTACATGAAGTCATCATCGACAAAACCCAAGGTTAGTTCATCCCTTTTAGGGAGGATCTCACATCTAGGGGGAGCTGTACTCTAACAATTGAGTTAAAGCAACTCTAATGGTGTGAACACAACAACGCTTTATGTAAAAGTGGTAACCCCACTTGTGCTTAAACGATGAGTATGACCTATGATCAAATGTTCTCATTTGACTCCTAAGTCAATATACTCATATATAGATGACCTAGTCATCGCCAATTGCTTGATAGATGCTAGAATTGTTTGTGCATGCTTTGCCACATATTTCATTTGTCATTTTATTGTGTGAGCATGTTGGTTGCATAATTTACTCATTCGAGGACATCCACTTGTTGGTTTGATTGATTGGTTTCCTTTTCTTTTGGCCAAGTGGATGGACAAGAATGCCTAAGAACCTTCTCTAGTTATCTATGCTTTTCTCGTCTCAAACTCTATTCATGCTGCATCACAAAGTTTGATCAAGTCAGATTCGAACCACTTTGTGTGAGGAGCACTCGGAGTCCCCGATTCGTCATAGACTTAAACTTCCAAAACTTCTTTGTGTGTTTTGGCCTAACCGATTCATCCATTCGGTCATACTGAGATCACTAAGTCGAACTAGGTTTTCAATCTCGGTGCAACCGATTCAAACTTTTCAGTCACACCGAGTTTTAGTAACTGCTTGCAGTTATGAATCTCGGTGCCACCGAGTTGTTCCACTTGGTCACACCGACAGGGTCGGGCTATATATACCCACGGGCAAAATTTTGGAAATTTTCTCCGAACTCTTTCGCCCGCGCTTAGCCCGCTCTGCCTCCCTGGGTCTCCGGATCGTCCTCCTCGTCGCCAGCCGCCTCTTGTCACTGGTCTCCGCCACCGTCAACAATTTCATCTCCGCCGTTGCCGCCGTAGCAAGTTCATCGCCGAACTAGGGTATGAACTTGAACTTTGTGCTGTTCTAACTCCGATTCCCTAGCACATTGCTTTGCCATGTATCTTGCGACGATTGAAACCATTCTATCCATCAAAAACACTCCGTATTTAGTCGTGAATCGAAAATTTAGGGTTAGGTTTACGCCGAAACCATCTCGGACCGACCGAGTTGATGAAATCGGTTCCACCGATTTGGCTCAGGCCATTGCACATGTGATTCTCGGTCTGACCGAGAATTGCAAATCGGTGTGACCGAGTTCAGCACTTTGTGAAACCCTAACAGTCTCGGTGCCACCGAACTGTGACTCGGTCTGACCGAGTTCACTAGTTTAGGTTCCAAAAGCTGCTTCGGTATCACCGAGTTTGCAAATCGGTAGATCCGAAATGCTTTCTATGGAAAACTAAAACTAAGTTTTTAATTCATTCTTTTGCAAAAACCTCTGTATTTTGTGATGCTCATCCACTCTACCTCATCTATAATCTATTCACAGGGTCAGCTGTCAAAGATTGCATTAAGTTTGATCAAAGTGACAGTCAGAACAAGTCAGAGGAGCAGGTTCACTTGAGTGAGGGCACTAGTCACTCTAGCAACTCAGATGATGGCAGCAGGAGCACATCAAGCAATCTGCCAAAGGCTGCCACCAAGTCCAAAGAACCTCAGAGTCAGAGGATGAGGACTATGTGGCTGAGGAAGAAGAAACCACCTCAAAGAGGAAAGTCCTGAAAAAGGAATATGGCACAGCTACTGCCACTAAGCCTGGTATGAAGACCAAAGTACCTGCAAAGAGAATTCCCATGTCTAAAGCCAGGGCCTCTACTCAAGTAACTTTGGAATCTGAACCCAAAGAAGGTGCTGCAAAAGGGAAGAAGAGGAAAGAGAGGGTCAAAAAGACCACTACCAGAGTGCCTAGAGCTCAGAGGTCAGCTGCAGTGCCAGTTCCAGACACCAAAGCCACTTCATATGCACCAGCTACAACTTCAGTGCCACCAGCTCCAGCACCTACTCCATCAGCTCCATCTACATCGACTGAAGCCTTCGTTCTTGGAGTTATCCGGACACCACCACCTGAAGACCAAGCCTGAGAGACGATTTAGTGCTATGCATTTCCTAGGAACTTTTTTGGTAACTTGTTGCCAAAGGGGGAGAAAAATGTATAGATCATAGGCTTCGAGAGAGAGCGTTGCTTTTTATTCTCGCTTGCTTTGGTGGTTGAACTTTATTTGCTTGATTGAGATACTTTCTGTCTGTGTGATACTTGGATGATCATGTGTGTTTGATCATATGCTACATTAATGCTTGTTAGATGACATTATCATTTTATCCCTATATGATCATTCACTTTGCTTGGTGATGAGTGCATGTATTTAATTATTATCATTTTGAGCGCTCCACCAAGATGTATGTGACATGGAAGAGTAACCCATGAGCCTATCTCTTTGTGCATTTGCAGTCCAAAGCAAATCATAAACTATGCACAAATTTAGGGGGAGCTCTTGCTTTTCACATACTTCTCAAAGCGACAATGCTTTTCACTCTTATTATCATTTGTCGAAGCTTTGATCTATATGTTGTCATCAATTACCAAAAAGGGGGAGATTGAAAGTGCAACTATCCCTAGGTGGTTTTGGTAATTCCTAACAACATATAGCTCATTGAGCTAATGCTATTCCAAGATTAATATTTCAGGAAAAGCTGAATGAAAGGCATGGCATGGATGAGGAAAGCGGACCCCTCAAAATACTAAGGACAAAAATATTGGCTCAAGCTCAAAGCTCAAGACTCTACATTTAATATTTTGGTGATCCAAGATCATATTGAGTCCATAGGAAAAGCCAATACTATCAAGGAGGGATGAGGTGTTGCTTGATGAGGTTCCTGCTTCATAGTGCTTAGTGATATGCTCCAAAACCCTAAACTACCTTCCCACATCCACATATGACCTATACCAAAAGTCAAACTCGGCCCCACCGATTCTTTCTATCTGGCGCCACCAAGTTCAGATGTCATAGCCACTGCCATAAACCCTAGGCAAATCGGTCTCACCGATAGGGATCTCGGTCACACCGAGATGGGGTTGTAATCTCTCTGTTTCCCTTTTGTAACATTTCGGTCCCACCGAAATAAGAGATCGGTCCCACCGAGTTTACCTGACCAACTCTCTGGTTAGATTATTACCAAAATCGGTTTCACCGAGTTTGTGTAATCGGTCACACCGAGATTACGTTATGCCCTAACCCTAACCATATCGGTCCTACCGAGTTGCATCTCAGTCCCACCGAAAATCCTAACGGTCACTAGGTTTTCTAAATCGGTCCGACCGAGTTTCTTAATTCGGTCTCACCGAGATTGGTAAATTGTGTGTAACGGTTAGTTTTTGTGTGGAGGCTATATATACCCCTCCACCCACTCTTCATTCGTGGAGAGAGCCATCAGAACATACCTACACTTCCAATACACATTTTCTGAGAGAGAACCACCTACTCATGTGTTGAGGCCAAGATATTCCATTCCTACCATATGAATCTTGATCTCTAGCCTCCCCAAGTTGCTTTCCACTCAAATCTTCTTTCCACCAAATCCATATCCTGTGAGAGTGAGTTGAGTGTTGGGGAGACTATCATTTGAAGCACAAGAGCAAGGAGTTCATCATCAACACACCATTTGTTACTTCTTGGAGAGTGGTGTCTCCTAGATTGGCTAGGTGTCACTTGGGAGCCTCCGACAAAGATTGTGGAGTTGAACCAAGGAGTTTGTAAGGGCAAGGAGATCGCCTACTTCGTGAAGATCTACCGCTAGTGAGGCAAGTCCTTCGTGGGCGATGGCCATGATGGGATAGACAAGGTTGCTTCTTCGTGGACCCTTCGTGGGTGGAGCCCTCCGTGGACTCGCGCAACCGTTACCCTTCGTGGGTTGAAGTCTCCATCAACGTGGATGTATGATAGCACCACCTATCTGAACCACGACAAAAACATCCGTGTCTCCAATTGCGTTTGAATTCTCCAAACCCTTCCCTTTACATTCTTGCAAGTTGCATGCTTTACTTTCCGCTGCTCATAGACTCTTTGCATGCTTGCTTGAATTGTGTAAACGATTGCTTGACTCGTCCAAAGTTGCTAAAATCTGC
Source organism: Triticum urartu (assembly GCF_003073215.2). Taxonomy (NCBI): domain Eukaryota; kingdom Viridiplantae; phylum Streptophyta; class Magnoliopsida; order Poales; family Poaceae; genus Triticum; species Triticum urartu. The sequence goes on from NC_053022.1 coordinate 304,793,229, forward strand.
TAAGAACTAAAATTGGGAAAAGGCTAGATTTTTATTTGGTCAAGTAGTCTAATCACCCCCCTCTAGACATACTTTCGATCCTACAACTACGCCTGACCTTCGAGGTTGAAATAGGAGCTACAGCCCGGGTGCACCTGGCCCTCGGCCCATTTGGAGCTGGTGGAACCACTATGTCAGTCAACATGTTTGCAGAGTTCAGATCAGTCACACCATTGCTAGCCTCGACAGTAAATTCAGAAACCTCCCCAAAGTTCAGATTAATTTCACCATTGTTTACCCCTTCAGTAGGTTGAGAAATCTTCTCAATGACCACAGATGAGGTAGTGAGCAGAGCATGACTGTCAGACTGCATCTGGGAGAAATGAAAACCTGCAACATCCTGAGAAACTCTGACATCCACAGCAACAGAATTGTTCCTCATACCATATACAGCTCTCCAAGGGCCAATAGTAGCAATGATCGGGCGCAGGGCATTGAAAATGAAACCATTGAGATGCTACCTAGGGATGGGATCATTCAGAAGTATGGCCAAGAGATCATCCCCATGCACAGACAACCCAAACCGAAGACCCTGAGAGTGAACATCCATTGTAATAGACAGAGAGTTAGAGACCACATCATCATCAAAGATAACTACATCCATAATAGGCAGCACTTCCAGATCGGACTGGTAGAGCTGGAGTTGTCAAAGGCGGTGATAGAGTCATTCCAGGCCTGAAAAGCGTTGTCAATGAGATTATCTTCAGGAACTAGTCCATGCTGGACAGTCGGACCCTGCACAGCCAACCATGCATGATAATTCACCAAATGAGGAGGCATTGGAGGCAACTGCATAGGTTGAGGAGCCTGCCAATGACCCCAACCTCCATTGTCTTGAGCATTTTGAGCCGGGCCTTGTTCAGCATTGTTGCCTGCTTGTGGTGCACCGTTCTGCACCAGCCAGTTATGGACTTGATGCTGGTACAGCTGCTCTGTCGTGAGCTCAGGGCCGAACTGGGGATGAGGATTTCTATCTAGAGGTGGTGGTTCTTCTCCAGTAGCTAACACCTCGGGCAGCAGACCGTTCTAGTCATTGTTGTGCAGGATGGTGACCTGCACAGTCCAGCAATCCCGCACACCACCAAGTTGCCACATGATGAAACTCTTGGGGATTAGGCGGAGGCGTATGACCCGAGCTTTGATCAACATGAACCTACGATCCTGCCTCGGATTATACCAAGAGACCAAAGAACCATAACCTCCCAGTGCCTTGGTAATATAATAGTCAGTTTGATAGTCATATGGGAATCCAAAAAACATCAGCCAGACCTCCGGACAAAAAGAGGTAGTACGCCTATTGAGCACCTCATTGTGAGGAACAAACGAGATCAACAAATCTTCAGTCTCTAACTCAATAGGAGTGGCCACTGTTGTATCTCTTAAGAACGAATCCGCAAACCCAAAGATCCCAATCCTGAATGGGTGATCACTGACCTCAGTGGTGAATAGTTACAACTCGTGAAGCGCCACGATGATCTAGTTGCGGATGATAGCTCTGCGATGCAGAGGCACATATTGGCTGGATTCTGTTACGTCTCCAACGTATCTATAATTTTTGATTGTTCCATGCTATTATATTATCTGTTTTGGATGTTTAATGGTCTTTAATATGGACTTTTATATTATTTTTGGGACTAACCTATTAACTGGAGGCCCAGTGCCAGTTGTTGTTTTTGCCTATTTCAGTGTTTTGCAGAAAAGGAATATCAAACGGAATCCAAACGGAATGAAACCTTCGCGAGGATCTTTTTTGGAACAAACGCAATCCAAGAGACTTGGAGTGGAGGTCAAGGAAGCAATGAGGCGACCACGAGGTAGGGCGGCGGGCCCCCACCCTCGTGGGTCCCTTGTAGCTCCACCGACCTACTTCTTTCGCCTATATATACTCTTATACCCTGAAAACATCCAGGGAAGCCACGAAACCACTTTTCCACCGCCACAACCTTCTGTACCCGTGAGATCCCATCTGGGGACCTTTTCCGGTGATCCGCCGGGGGGGATTCGATCACGGAGGGCTTCTATATCAACACCATAGCCTCTCCGATGATGTGTGAGTAGTTTACCACAGACCTTCGGGTCCATAGTTATTAGCTAGATGGCTTCTTCTCTCTCTTTGGTTCTCAATACAAAGTTCTCCTCGATGTTCTTGGAGATCTATTTGATGTAATTCTTTTTGTGGTGTGTTTGCCGACATCTGATGAATTGTGGTTTTATGATTAAGATTATCTATGAACAATATTTGATTCTTCTCTGAATTCTTATATGCATGATTTGATATCTTTGCAAGTCCCTTTGAATTATCAGTTTGGTTTGGCCTACTAGATTGATCTTTCTTGCTGTGCTTAGCTTTGGGTTCAATCTTGTGGTGTCCTTTCCCAGTGACAACTGGGGCAGCAAGGCATATATTGTATTGTTGCCATCGAGGATAAAAAGATGGGGTTTATATCACATTGCTTGAGTTTATCCCTCTACATCATGTCATCTTGCCTAATGCGTTACTCTGTTCTTATGAACTTAATACTCTAGATGCATGATGGATAGCGGTCAATGTGTGGAGTAATAGTAGTAGATGCAGAATCATTTCGGTCTACTTGACACGGACGTGATGCCTATGTTCATGATCATGCCTAGATATCATCATAACTATGCGCTTTTCTATCAATTGCTCGGCAGTAATTTGTTCACCCACCGTAATATATGTTATCTTGAGAGAATCCACTAGTGAAACCTATGGCCCTCGGGTCTACTTTACATCATATAAGTTTCTGATCTACAATTCTAGTTTACTATTTATTTTATTTTGCAATCTTTACTTTTCAATCTATACAACAAAAATACCAAAAATATTTATCTTATTATCTCTATCAGATCTCACTTTCGTAAGTGACCATGAAGGGATTGACAACCCCTTTATCGCATTGGTTGCGAGGTTCTTGTTTGTTTTTGCAGGTACTAGGAGACTTGCATGTAGTCTCCTACTGGATTGATACCTTGGTTCTCAAAAACTGAGGGAAATACTTACGCTACTTTGCTGCATCACCCTTTCCTCTTCAAGGGAAAACCAATGCATGCTCAAGAGGTAGCAAGAAGGATCTCTGGCGCTGTTGCCGAGGAGATTTGCACCAAGTCAAGTCATGATTTGATCTCCCGTCAACTAGCCATTTATGGCGCGCTCATGTCAAGACATACCAAGTACCCATCACATACTCTTATCCCTCGTATTACATTATTTGCCATTTGCCTCTCGTTTTCCTCTCCCCCACTTCACCTTTGCCGTTTTATTCGCCCTCTTCCGTTCGTCCTTCTGTTTGCTCGTGTTACCATGTGCCTTCTATTAGCTTGCATCTTCGCTTGCTAAATATCTATTGTTATGGATCCTCATCCTCTTGCTAATCTTTTTAAAAGATCCAATTATGATGAACCAATTGCTAGTGAGTTGAGTGCACCAGATTATCTTTATGGAGTTTTGCTTGAAATCCGTGAATCTGAAAATTGTGATGAAGTGCTTTATAAAGTGATTCACGATAGATCTTTGAATGAAAAGCATGATTACAATGATTTTATTATAAATTATATTGATGTAAATTGTGCTAATAATATGCAAAACCCTAAGCTTGGGGATGCTAGTTTTGCTATGTCCTCTACTTGTTGCAATGATCATGATTGGGGTGATTCTTCTTATGATCTTGAAAATTTATTTAAGCCCCATGATGAATATGAGATTGATAATAATGTTTGCAATAATATTGAAAGTGGGTTTGGAAGAGTGTCAACTTTAGATCCCACATATTTGGAGAATGTTCAATCTTATGAAGTTTTTGATAAAAGTGGGTGTCGGTGTCAAAACCGGCGGATCTCAGGTAGGGGGTCCCGAACTGTGCGTCTAAGGTGGATGGTAACAGGAAGCAGGGGACACGATGTTTACCCAGGTTCGCGCCCTCTTGATGGAGGTAATACCCTACGTCCTGCTTGATTGTTCTTGATATGAATATTACAAGAGTTGATCTACCACGAGATCATAGAGGCTAAACCCTAGAAGCTAGCCTATGGTATGATTGTATGTTATCCTATGGACCAAACCCTCCGGTTTATATAGACACCGGAGGGGGCTAGGGTTACACAAGGTCGGTTACAAGGGAGGAGATATACACATCCGTATTGCCTAGCTTGCCTTCCACGCCAAGGAGAGTCCCATCCGGACACGGGACAAAGTCCTCAATCTTGTATCTTCATAGTCCAACAGTCCGGCCAAAGGATATAGTCCAGCTATCCGGAGACCCCCCAATCCAGGACGCCCCCGGTAGCCCCTAAACCAGGCTTCAATGACGATGAGTCCGGCACGCAGTATTGTCTTCAGCATTGCAAGGCGGGTTCTTCTCCAAATACTCCCTGGAATATTTTTAAACACAAGGATAGTGTCCGGCTCTGCAAAACAAGTTCCACACCCCACCGTAGAGAGAATTATATTTCCATAAATCTAATCTCCCGACACGTTTTGATAGCACAACATCACGTCGTGGCCCGGTCCTTATCTGAACCGTTTTTCTCAACCAGCGCCGCGCATATTGCGAGGCGGTTTTTCTATCACGTCTTGTCAAAGCAGAGATCGTGACACCCTTATTACGGGATTCTCATCAATACGGACGTGGGTAACCCAACCGTGCCTGTTGGTATGACTCCTAGATCTTAGGCAAGTCCAAAATGGCCACGAGCAGGACGCTTGATATTCACCCTCTTTATAAACAGGACGAGGCCTTTTCTTTTTTCCCTCTCGTGCTCAATCGAATCCTTCCCCTGCCTCGAGTTCTAACACCCAAAGCTCAGGTCAGGCGCTTCGGACCTTCAACTATGTCCGGATCCAACCTTCAAGGTCGGTGGATGCCTTCCTCTATCACAGAGGAGGACATCAAGAAGCTAAGAGAGGCCAGATATCTGACCGCCGAAATTTCGCATAGGCTGCCTGCCCGAGGGCAGGTCATCCCTACTCCCGAACCCACCGAGAGTGTCGTGTTCATCTCCACTTCCTCCGAGGTCTAGGCCTTGCTCTAGATCCCTTCGTTAGGGGTCTTATGTTCTATTATGGGCTGGATTTCCATGATCTGGCCTCGGATTCTCTTCTTCACATTTCATCATTTATTGTCGTATGTGAGGCCTTCCTCCGCATTACCCCTCACTTCGGCCTGTGGCTCAAGACCTTCGATGTGAAGCCGAAGATGATCGAGGGGCGGCACGCAGAGTGCGGAGGTGCCTTAATAAGCAAAATCACTGATGCTCCATGGCCAGAGGGTTCCTTCCCAGAGGTGTCCAGATTGTGGTAGCGGGAGTGGTCTTATATCACAGCTCCCCGAAGTGCCAAGTGGGTAGCCGCCCCCACCTTTCGCTCGGGCCCTCCATCGCAACTGATGTCATGGATCAGCAGGGGCTGAGCTGGGGTCTAGCAAAGGACGTGCCAATATTGCAGAGCCGTATCCGAGATCTCTTTGAGAGAGATTTCAGTCTGGGTATGGTAATGCTAGTTATGCTAGTTCGTCGAGTCCAGCCTTGCAAACGTTAGCCCCTCCGTATGTGGGAATTCAACCCGGAAGGACCGCGAGCTATTCAGCATTTCCTCGGCATGACGCTCGAAGAGATGTACAAATCGTTCCTCGAACCCCAAATAGAGTGTCCGGACACCACCGAGGATGTGGGTTTGAGCTGCAACCGCCCTGCTGCCCAAGTAAGTAATCCCATGGCCGAACCCGCTGTCCTTTTATTTATCATGGCATCATTCTAAAGAATCGCTCTTTGACCAGGACTGGATAACAAAGGCGAAGATGATCAGGTGTTCGGCCCCCCTTCTTGAGGGCTTAGATAATCCGGTACTGGACAAGATGCTCGAGCCGGCGCCTTATCTAGTACCCTCAAAGGAAGATGAATGGGGGAATAAAGAGGGCGAAAGCGGGCCTCACTCGCTACTTATTCCAACCGGGGGAATGAGTGCCTCCGCGAGGGAGGATAACCAGGGGGAAGAATCTGACATTCTCTCTCCCCGGGGAAGGAAGAGGACTACCTTTGAAGATCCGGAAACTAAGGTTTCCAAACGGGAGAAGAAATCTTCGTTAGAGGGTCCTGCCTCGGAGGGTATTCTTGCCGCACAATGTCCGCGCGGGGATCATCCCTCTACCGAGCTGTAAGTAATCAAAAGGTACTTAATAGTGAAAATATCCTACCTTACTTCGGAAGACAATAACCGATGCTTATAAATTGTAGTCCGGATCGTAGCCCTTCCCGACAGAGTTCGTCTTTGGGGGATCTTCTTCCGGAGATGATGGAGAGCGAAACGCCTCCCCCTGACACCCCGCCTAATGAGGTGGGCGACCCTGAAGTGTCGTCGCAGAGGGTATCTCCGGATCCGCCAAGGCCAGAGGATAACCCTTTGGCTACCCAGAATCCCCAGTATTCGGCTCCTAAGGAGAGTGGCAGCAAGAGTCCGGAACCGTACAATGTGTGGTCGGACGCACTGAAGGATATTCTGGGGAAGCAGCCGTCTCAGAAGCGCATTGTACGCTGATGGGTACGGTAATTGAAAGGATTTTATCCACTGAAAGCGGATTGCACGAAGCCTTTATAAGTCTGCTGAAAGGCTTTGAGGTGCGTGAAATAGTGTATGTTTTTGATAGTAGCGCACACGTTAGGTGTGCCCTATGCAGATAGTAGCCCCTGGGACTCTGGTTGTCGTCGAGAACAGCGGCAACCCGAGGATCATATTCCCAGGTAATAACCCGACTGCCTTTATGTGCAGGTGGCTGAGGCTCCGGTGGCTAGCTGAACTGATGGGTTTACCGAGCCAAAGCGGCAACTTGATGCGGACGATGCTGATATCGTGCTTATCAACCAGCGGCTTGACGAGGCACAGGGTAAGTGATTTCTCTAGTGATCGTCACATAATAAGAGGAGCATGATGCCAGTATCTTTAATATGTTGTGACTGCAGATGGATCTGCCACCGTGGAGACCCTTCGGGCGGAGCTTGCCCAAGCCAAGGAACAAGCAAGGAGTAGCAATGCGGCCGCTCTAAAGGCGGCCAAAGAGTTGAGGGCCGAACAGGCCGCGCATTGCGAGAGCAAGGAAGGAATGGCTAAAAAGTCTATAGAGTTAAAAGATGCCGCTGACCGTTACCAGCTTCTTGAAGAAGAAAGCCAAGCGAGGGCGACGTGTTGGGGAACGTAGCATAAATTCAAAATTTTCCTACGTGTCACCAAGATCTATCTATGGAGTCATCTAGCAACGAGGGAGGAGTGGATCTACATACCCTTGTAGATCGCACGCGGAAGCGTTCAAGAGAACGGGGTTGATGGAGTCGTACTCGTCGTGATCCAAATCACCGATGATCCTAGCGCCGAACGGACGGCACCTCCGCGTTCAACACACGTACGGAGCGGAGACGTCTCCCACGCCTTGATCCAACAAGGAGGAGGGAGAGGTTGATGGAGATCCAACAGCACGACAGCATGGTGGAAGTAGCGGGATTCCAACAGGGCTTCCCTAAGCGCTGCGGGAGGAGGGAGATGTGTCACGGGAGGGAGAGGGAGGCGCCAGGCCTTAGGTATCTTTGCTCCTCCTTTTCCCCACTATATATAGGGCCAAGGGAGAGGGGGGAGGCGCAGCCCTTGCCCCTTCCTCCAAGGAAGGGTGCGGCCAAGGGGGGGAGGATTCCATCCTCCCCAAGGCACCTCGGAGATGCCTTCCCCCTTTAGGACTCTCCCCTTTTTCTCTTCTCTTGGCGCATGGGCCTCTAGGGGCTGGTGCCCTTGGCCCATATAGGCCAAGGAGCACCCCCTACAGCCCATGTGGCCCCCGGGGCAGGTGACCCCACCCGGTGGACCCCCGGGACCCTTCCGATGGTCCCGGTACAATACCGGTGACCCCGAAACTTGTCCCGATGGCCGAAATAGCACTTCCTATATATAATTCTTTACCTCCGGACCATTCCGGAACTCCTCGTGACGTCCGAGATCTCATCCGGGACTCCGAACAACTTTCGGATTACTGCATACTAATATCTCTATAACCCTAGCGTCACCGAACCTTAAGTGTGTAGACCCTACGGGTTCGGGAAGCATGCAGACATGACCGAGACGTTCTCCGGTCAATAACCAACAGCGGGATCTGGATACCCATGTTGGCTCCCACATGTTCCACGATGATCTCATCGGATGAACCACGATGTCAAGGACTTAATCAATCCCGTATACAATTCCCTTTGTCTAGCGGTATTGTACTTGCCCGAGATTCGATCGTCGGTATCCCGATACCTTGTTCAATCTCGTTACCGGCAAGTCTCTTTACTCGCTCCGTAACACATCATCCCATGATCAACTCCTTTATCACATTGTGCACATTATGATGATGTCCTACCGAGTGGGCCCAGAGATACCTCTCCGCTTACACGGAGTGACAAATTCCAGTCTCGATTCATGCCAACCCAACAGATACTTTCAGAGATACCTGTAATGTACCTTTATAGCCACCCAGTTACGTTGTGACGTTTGGCACACCCAAAGCATTCCTACGGTATCCGGGAGTTGCACAATCTCATGGTCTAAGGAAATGATACTTGACATTAGAAAAGCTTTAGCATACGAACTACACGATCTTTGTGCTAGGCTTAGGATTGGGTCTTGTCCATCACATCATTCTCCTAATGATGTGATCCCGTTATCAATGACATCCAAATTCCATGGTCAGGAAACCGTAACCATCTATTGATCAACGAGCTAGTCAACTAGAGGCTTACTAGGGACATGGTGTTGTCTATGTATCCACACATGTATCTGAGTTTCCTATCAATACAATTATAGCATGGATAATAAAAGATTATCATGAACAAGGAAATATAATAATAACTAATTTATTATTGCCTCTAGCGCATATTTCCAACAGTCTCCCACTTGCACTAGAGTCAATAATCTAGTTCACATCGCCATGTGATTAACACTCACAGGTCACATCACCATGTGACAAACATCCAAAGAGTTTACTAGTGTCACTAAACTAGTTCACATCATCATGTGATTAAGACTCAACGAGTTCTGGGTTTGATCATGTTGCTTGTGAGAGAGGTTTTAGTCAACGGGTCTGAACCTTTTAGATCCGTGTGTGCTTTACAAATCTCTATGTCATCTCCTAGATGTAGCTACCACGTTCTATTTGGAGCTATTCCAAATAACTGTTCTACTTGGAGCTATTCTAAATTGTTGCTCCATTATACGTATCCGACATCTCTACTCAGAGCTATCCGGATAGGTGTTAAGCTTGCATCGACGTAACTCTTTACGTCGAACTCTTTATCACCTCCATAATCGAGAAAATTCCTTAGTCCACTAGTTACTAAGGATAACTTTGACCGCTGTCCTGTGATCCATTCCTTGGATCACTCTTGTACCCCTTGACTGACTCATGGCAAGGCACACTTCAGGTGCGGTACACAGCATAGCATACTGTAGAGCCTATGTCTTAAGCATAGGGGACGACCTTCGTCCTTTCTCTCTATTCTGCCGTGGTCGAGCTTTAAGTCTTAACTTCATACCTTACAACTCAGGCAAGAACTCCTTCTTTGACTGATCCATCTTGAACACCTTCAAGATCATGTCATGGTATGTGCTCATTTTGAAAGTACTTTAAGCGTTTTGATCTATCCTTATAGATCTTGATGCTCAATGTTCAAGTAGCTTAATCCAGGCTTTCCATTGAAAAACACTTTCCAAATAACCCTATATGCTTTCCAGAAATTCTACGTCATTTCTGATCAACAATATGTCAACATATATTTATCAGAAATTCTATAGTGCTCCCACTCACTTCTTTGGAAATACAAGTTTCTCATAAACTTTGTATAAACCCAAAATCTTTGATCATCATCAAAGCATACATTCCAACTCCGAGATGCTTACTCCAGTCCTTAGAAGGATTGCTGGAGCTTTGCATACTTATTAGCATCTTTCAGGATTGACAAAAACCTTCCGGTTGTATCATATACAACCTTTCCTCAAGAAAATCGTCGAGGAAACAATGTTTTGACATCCTATCTGCAAGATTTCATAAATAATGCAGTAATCGCTAATATAATTCCAACAGACTCTTAGCATCGCTACGAGTGAGAAAGTCTCATCGTAGTCAACTCCTTGAACTTGTCGGAAAACATCTTAATGACAAGTCGAGCTTTCTTAATGGTGACATTTACCATCATTGTCCGTCTTCCTTTTAAACCCATCTGTACTCAACAGCCTTACGACCATCAAGTAGTTCTTCCAAAGTCTACACTTTGTTTTATATATGGATCCTCTCTCGGATTATATGGCCTCGAGCCATTTATCGAAATCCAGGCCCACCATCGCTTCTCCATAGCTCGTAGGTTCATTGTTGTCTAGAAACATGACTTCCAAGACAGGATTACGTACCACTCTGAAGTAGTACGCATCCTTGTCATCCCACGAGGTTTGGTAGTGACTTGATCCAAAGTTTCATGATCACTATCATAAGCTTCCACTTCAATTGGTGTAGGTGCCACAGGAACAACTTCCTGTGCCCTGCCACACACTAGTTGAAGAGACGGTTTAATAACCTTATCAAGTCTCCACCATCCTCCCACTCAATTCTTTCGAGAGAAACTTTTCCTCGAGAAAGGACCCGATTCCAGAAACAATCCCTTATTGCTTTCGGATCTGAGACAGGAGGTATACCCAACGGTTTTGGGTGTCCTATGAAGATGCATTTATCCGCTTTGGGTTCGAGCTTATCAACCTGAAACTTTTTCACATAAGCGTCGCAGCCCCAAACTTTTAAGAAATGACAGCTTAGGTTTCTCTAAACCATAGTTCATACGGTGTCATCTCATCGGAATTACGTGGTGCCCTATTTAAAGTGAATGTGGTTGTCTCTAATGCCTAACCCATAAACTATCGTGGTAATTCGATAAGAGACATCATGGTATGCATCATATCCAATAGGGTGCAGTTATGATGTTTGGACACACCATCACACTATGGTGTTCCAGGCTGTATTAGTTGTGAAACAATTTCCACAATGTCTTAATTCTGTGCCAAACTCGTAATTCAGATATTCATCTCTATGATCATATCATAGATCTTTTATCCTCTTGTCACGACGATCTTTCAACTTCACCCTGAAATTACTTGAACCTTTCAACAATTCAGACTCGTGATTCATCAAGTAAATATACTCAACATCTACTCAAATCATCTGTGAAGTAAGAACATAACGATATCCACTACATGCCTCAGCACTCATTGGACTGCACACATCAAAATGTATTACTTCCAACAAGTTGCTTTCTGGTTCCATTTTACTGAAACCGAGGCTTTCAGTCATCTTGCCCATGTGGTATGATTTGCATGTCTTAAGTGATTCAAAATCAAGTGAGTCCAAATGGTCCATTTGCATGGAGTTTCTTCATGCATATACACAAATAGACACGATTCGCATGTCTCAAACCTTTCAAAAATGAGTGAGCCCAAAGATCCATCAACATGGAGCTTCTTCATGCGTTTTATACCGATATGACTTAAGTGGTAGTGCCACAAGTAGGTGGTACTATCATTACTATCTTTTGGCATGAACATGTGTATCACTACGATCGAGATTCAATAAACCATTCATTTTAGGAGTAAGACCATTGAAGGTATTATTCAAATAAATAGAGTAACCATTATTCTCCTTAAATGAATAACCGTATTGCGATAGACATAATCCAATTATATCTATGCTCAACGCAAACACCAAATAACAATTATTTAGGTTTAACACCAATCTCGATGGTAGAGGGAGCGTGCGATGCTTGATCATATCAACATTGGAAACACTTCCAACACATATCGTCAGCTCACCTTTAGCTAGTCTCCATTTATTCCGTAGCCTTTTGTTTCGAGTTACTAACACTTAGCAACTGAACCGGTATCTAATACCCTGGTGCTACTAGGAGTACTAGTAAAGTACACATCAACACAATGTATATCCAATATACTACTATCGACTTTGCCAGCCTTCTCATCTACCAAGTATCTAGGGTAATTCTGCTCCAGTGGCTGTTCCCCTTATTACAGAAGCACTCAGTCTCGGGTTTGGGTTCAACCTTGGGTTTCTTCACTAGAGCAGCAGCTGAATTGCCATTTCATGAAGTGTCCCTTTTGCCTTTGCCCTCCTTGAAACTAGTGGTTTCACAAACCATCAACAATTGATGCTCCTTCTTGATTTCTACTTTTGTGGTGTCAAACATCGCGAATATCTCAAGGATCATCATATATATCCCTGATATATTATAGTTCATCATGAAGCTCTAGCAGCTTGGTGGTAATGACTTTGGAGAAACATCACTATCTCATCTGGAAGATCAACTCCCACTCGATTCAAATGATTGTTGTACTCAGACAATCTGAGCACAAGCTCAACAATTGAGCTTTTCTCCTTAGTTTGCAGGCTAAGAAAATCGTCGGAGGTCTTATACCTTTTGACGTGGGCACGAGCCTGAAATCCCAATTTCAGCCCTCAAAACATATCATATGTTTTGCGACGTTTCAAAACCGTCTTTGGTGCCTCAATTCTAAACCGTTTAACTGAACTATCACGTAGTTATCAAAATGTGTATGTCAGATGTTCGCAACATCCACAGACGACGTTCGAGGTTCAGCACACTGAGCGGTGCATTAAGGACATAAGCCTTCTATGAAGCAATGAGGACAATCCTCAGTTTACGGACCTAGTCCGCATAATTGCTACTATCAATTTTCAACTAAATTTTCTCTAGGAACATATCTAAACAGTAGAACAGAAACGTGAGCCACGACATAATTTGCGAAGACCTTTTGACTATGTTCAGGATAATTAAGTTCATCTTATGAACTCCCACTCAGATAGACATCCCTCTAGTCATCTAAGTGATTACATGATCCGAGTCAACTAGGCCGTGTCCGATCATCACGTGAGACGGACTAGTCATCATCGGTGAACATCTTCATGTTGATCGTATCTACCATACGACTCATGCTCGACCTTTCGGTCTTCTGTGTTCCGAGGCCATGTCTATGCACATGCTAGGCTCGTCAAGTTAACCCTAAGTGTTTTGCATGTGTAAAACTGTCTTACACCCGTTGTATGTGAACGTAAGGATCTATCACACCCGATCATCACGTGGTGCTTCGAAACGATGAACTGTAGCAACGGTGCACAGTTAGGGGAGAACACTTCTTGAAATTTTAATGAGGGATCATCTTATTTACTACCGTCGTTCTAAGCAAATAAGATGTATAAACATGATAAACATCACATGCAATCAAATAATAGTGACATGATATGGCCAATATCATATAGCTCCTTTGATCTCCATCTTGGGGCTCCATGATCATCTATTACAAGAACATGATCAATCTCATACATCACATATATCATTCATCACATCCTTTTGGCCATATCCCATCACATAGCATACCCTGCAAAAACAAGTTAGACGTCCTCTAATTGTTGTTTGCATGTTTTACGTGGCTGCTATGGGTTTCTAGCAAGAACGTTTCTTACCTACGCAAAACCACAACATGATATGCCAATTGCTATTTACCCTTCATAAGGACCCTTTTCATCGAATCCGATCTGACTAAAGTGGGAGAGACAGACACCCGCTAGCCACCTTATGCAACTAGTGCATGTCAGTCGGTGGAACCAGTCTCACATAAGAGTACGTGTAAGGTCGGTCCGGGCCGCTTCATCCCACGATGCCGCCGAATCAATATAAGACTAGTAACGGCAAGCATATTGAACAAAATCAACGCCCACAACTACTTTGTGTTCTACTCGTGCATAGAAACTACGCATAGACCTAGCTCATGATGCCACTATTGGGGAACGTAGCATAAATTCAAAATTTTCCTACGTGTCACCAAGATCTATCTATGGAGTCATCTAGCAATGAGGGAGGAGTGGATCTACATACCCTTGTAGATCGCACGCGGAAGCGTTCAAGAGAACGGGGTTGATGGAGTCGTACTCGTCGTGATCCAAATCACCGATGATCCTAGCGCCGAACGGACGGTACCTCCGCGTTCAACACACGTACGGAGCGGAGACGTCTCCCACGCCTTGATCCAGCAAGGAGGAGGGAGAGGTTGATGGAGATCCAACAGCACGACGGCGTGGTGGAAGTAGCGGGATTCCAACAGGGCTTCGCTAAGCGCTGCGGGAGGAGGGAGATGTGTCACGGGAGGGAGAGGGAGGCGCCAGGCCTTAGGTATCTTTGCTCCTCCTTTTCCCCACTATATATAGGGCCAAGGGAGAGGGGGGAGGCGCAGCCCTTGCCCCTTCCTCCAAGGAAGGGTGCGGCCAAGGGGGGGAGGAGTCCATCCTCCCCAAGGCACCTCGGAGGTGCCTTCCCCCTTTAGGACTCTCCCCTTTTTCTCTTCTCTTGGCGCATGGGCCTCTAGGGGCTGGTGCCCTTGGCCCATATAGGCCAAGGAGCACCCCCTACAGCCCATGTGGCCCCCGGGGCGGGTGACCCCACCCGGTGGACCCCCGGGACCCTTCCGGTGGTCCCGGTACAATACCGGTGACCCCGAAACTTGTCCCGATGGCTGAAATAGCACTTCCTATATATAATTCTTTACCTCCGGACCATTCCGGAACTCCTCGTGACATCCGGGATCTCATCCGGGACTCCGAACAACTTTCGGATTACCGCATACTAATATCCCTATAACCCTAGCGTCACCGAACCTTAAGTGTGTAGACCCTACGGGTTCGGGAAGCATGCAGACATGACCGAGATGTTCTCCGGTCAATAACCAACAGCGGGATCTGGATACCCATGTTGGCTCCCACATGTTCCATGATGATCTCATCGGATGAACCACGATGTCAAGGACTTAATCAATCCTGTATACAATTCCCTTTGTCTAGCGGTATTGTACATGCCCGAGATTCGATCGTCGGTATCTCGATACCTTGTTCAATCTCGTTACCGGCAAGTCTCTTTACTCGTTCCGTAACACATCATCCCATGATCAACTCCTTGATCACATTGTGCACATTATGATGATGTCCTACCGAGTGGGCCCAGAGATACCTCTCCGCTTGCACGAAGTGACAAATCCCAGTCTCGATTCATGCCAACCCAACAAATACTTTCGGAGATACCTGTAATGTACCTTTATAGCCACCCAGTTACGTTGTGACGTTTGGCACACCCAAAGCATTCCTACGGTATCCAGGAGTTGCACAATCTCATGGTCTAAGGAAATGATACTTGACATTAGAAAAGCTTTAGCATACGAACTACACGATCTTTGTGCTAGGCTTTGGATTGGGTCTTGTCCATCACATCATTCTCCTAATGATGTGATCCCGTTATCAATGACATCCAATGTCCATGGCCAGGAAACCGTAACCATCTATTGATCAACGAGCTAGTCAACTAGAGGCTTACTAGGGACATGGTGTTGTCTATGTATCCACACATGTATCTGAGTTTCCTATCAATACAATTATAGCATGGATAATAAACGATTATCATGAACAAGGAAATATAATAATAACTAATTTATTATTGCCTCTAGGGCATATTTCCAACACGACGGACCTGGAGAAGGCCCTGGTAGCTGCCAAGGAAGCCCGCTCCAAAATTAGAGCGACGAAGGAGGAGCTGCATCAAGCTGCAGATATCATGTCTGGGAAGCCCTTCTTGTTGCGGACTAAATTCGGAGATCCGAAGTATGCTCCTCTTGACCGACTATGGAGTTCTGCGGACGCCTACGTGGATTTGGCTGCAAGTGCTGCTGATGCGGCCGAGTACTTCAAGGATCAGAAAGATCACGAAGTGGAAAAGCTGTTCTGATCATAGTTGCATGTTCCAGTCCGTCCGCTGCTGTTGAATGAGCGAATGGCCGAGTGGGTCGAGCTCCATAGGTTGTCCGGACTTGCCATGAGGTCCGTTGTGGATCATCTGTGGCTGGGAGGGCCAAGGCCGAATAGCTATTTTAGTTTAGTGCAACAATTCCTTAGTGCTGTGCCGCGCATTGATGCTATGAAGAGATCGGTGTGCATAGATGGTGCGCGGATGGCCTTTGCCCGTGTCAAGACATACTGGGCAGAGATGGAGGCCACCGCTGTTGCGGCACAGGGTTCGGCCATAGGCCGAGTGGCCACCGAGCACTACTTTGAAGAAGTTCTTGAAGGCGCTCGTTCGATAGAGGCTCAGTTCTCGAAGAATATTATGTTCTAGTGACATGTACTTCCATTGTAAAAACAATGTTTTATTGAGTTATCAAGGTTGTATTTATACTTTTGCCCGTAAGTACTATGATGCCTCCTGTGCGTCCGTTTATGTATATATGTATATAACCTGAAAGTTTGCAGTCGTCGGCTTCCGCCCCCACGCATATAATGCGGGGATGTTCGCAGAAAACGCGTATCCACACTTGATCCAACGTCTTGGTCCATTAAGGAGGTGGTAGCGCAGCGAATGAGGCAATCGGACTATATTGCTTTAACACTTTCACTTAGCCATAGGAGTTTGACGGTGGGGCTACTATAAAGCCCCTGGTACTTCTGCGCTCGTCCGAATACGGGGCGTGTACGTACATGACTGGGAAACGACCCTTCGTTAATGCGGAGGAATCCTGAAGATTCCGCTGAGTCATCGAGTGGTTGACCAATCTCTCGCTCTATCATGACAGCCAATTTTCGGCTTTCTCTACTGAGGTGCTCATCCGGATGAACTAGGGGACAATCGCAGTAGTTCTCCCAGTGCTACCTTAGCTGATATAACGGAACATAAGGTACCAAAACGTGGGAGCCGGGCAAACCTAACATTTGACCAAAGACATGATTCGGAGCTGATGCATATAGGGCCAAACTCGCGACGCCGAACACTCCCTAAGGTGTTCGATCTTTATAACATCTGGGCTAAACAATGCCCTTAATAATAAAACCCATGTGTCCAGGTACGTGCAATGTCCTGACGTGGCCACATGCCAATAACGTCAGCATCCTTCTCGGTTGTGTGCCGTGTCTTGGACGGGTGTAGCACGATTGTCATCTGTAAAAGGAAAGAACTTAGGTGAAAGTTGCCGTGCCCAAAAAAAAAGAATTGGTTATTATCAATGAACTATCAAAATTCAAGAGAAGTCAAGTTGAGCCGGGCTGGCCCTGATTACACGCGGGAAGCCCCTGGTATCATCTATGGGGGTTTGATCATCAAACCAATCTCATGTATATGTGGTGAAGTGCCGGACTCGTCTAACCGTGTCCGTGGTCTTGACGGCCTGTCATTTTTTCTGGTTGGTGAGGCCGTCTAGTTCGCGACTGTTAAAGCCGCCGCATCCTCTTCCGCACGTAAAAAACGTTCGGTATTTCCGCTAACTGTGATGATGCCACATGGACCAGGCATCTTAAGCTTGAGAAAAGCATAATGCGGTATTGCATTAAAACGAGCGAAATCCGTTCTTCCGAGTAGTGCTTGATAACCACTTCGGAATGGAGCGGCGTGGGAAGTTAACATTTGCTTCAGAAGTTGTCGGGAGAACCGAATACAACCTCTAGCAGTAGAGAGCCCGTACAGCGGGCCTCTTGGCCTAGTACTACTCCCTTGAAGGTAGTATTACTATGGCTTATTTGTGTCGGGTCTATCGCCATTTTGCGGACTGTGTCCTGATATATCGGATTTAGTTCACTGCCTCCGTCCATGAGGACTCGTGTGAAATGGTACCCGTTTATTATTGGGTCTAACACCAAGGCCGCCAGTCCTTCGTGTCGGACACTTGTCGCGTGATCCCTACGATCAAAAGAGACCGGGCAGGCCAACCAGGGGTTGAACCTAGGGGTGACGGGCTCTATGGCGCGTCTGTCTCGGAGTGCATGCTTGCTTCTCCTCTTCGTCACATGGATCACGTTTACCGTTTTAACCTCTGGTGGGAACTTTTTTGTCCTCTGGTGCTTTGCTGGCGAGGTTCATCCTCGTCTTAGCTTGGTGTCTCTTCCCCTTTGTGTTCGGTGTTTAGCTTATCGGCCTGCTTGAAGACCCAACATTCTCTGTGGGTGTGATTTGCAGGTTTGTCGGGGGTGCCATGAATCTGATAGAGCTTGTCAAGAATCTTGTTTAGGCCAGATGGTCCTTCTCTGCTGCCTTTGAAAGGTTTTTTCCACTGACCTGGTCGAGAGCCCCTGAATCCGGCGTTTACCGCCGTATTATCTGGGCTACCTTCTTTATTTCGACGCTTGTTTTTTTGCGTCGTGGTTTTCCATTGCTATCCCTGACTTCGGATGTGCTTGGGTCACTGGTGCTGCTACGGGCCAACCAGCTGTCTTCGCCCGCGCAAAAGCGGGTCATGAGGCTTGTTAGGGCTGCCATTGTTCTCGGTTTTTCTTGGCCGAGGTGTCTGGCGAGCCATTCTTCTCGGACACTGTGTTTAAAAGCTGCTAAGGCCTCGGCGTCCGGACAGTCGATGATTTGGTTCTTCTTGGTGAGGAACCTGTTCCAAAGCTTTCGGGCGGACTCTCCGGACTGTTTGACTATATGACTTAAATCGTCTGCATCCGGAGGTCAGACATAAGTCCCTTGAAAATTAGCCCGAAAAGCGTCCTCGAGCTCCTCCCAACTTCCAATTGAGTTTTCGGGGAGGCTTTTCAGCCAGTGCCGAGCTGGCCCTTTAAGCTTGAGGAGCAAGTATTTAATGGCATGGAGATCGTCTCCGCGAGCCATATGAATATGGAGGATAAAGTCCTCGATCCAGACTCCAGGGTCTGTGGTCCCATCGTACGCCTCTATGTTCACTGGTTTGAATCCTTATGGGAATTCGTGATCCAGCACCTCATCGGTGAAACATAGGGGGTGTGCGGCACCCTTGTATTGGGATATGCCATGGTGTTCGGACGGTTGTAGTATTCGGTTTTGATTTTGTACCGGAGCGCGCTTCCTATATCCATAGATGGATCTGATCATGCCTGATTTTTGGCGCAAGTTCTCACGTAGATCGTGTGTTGACCTATGTGCGACTTTGTTAGCCGCTCTATCGCGGTCACAAGGTGGTGGATCCGGCCGGTTGGCCATATAATTTTTTGGCTGTGTGGGCTCAAAGGCCTCATCGTCGAATTCAGGTAATAGCTTGCGCTTTGGATAGCTATTTGTGTGGTAACTTCCACCATACTTTGTTTCGTTGTCGAGCACTTTGTTCCACCTGCGGTTGAGCGTATCTTGTGCGGCCTTAAGCCTTTGCTTCTGCTTCTTCAAGCTCCTCATTGTGGCAATAAGCCTTCTGCAGAGGTTCTCTTGCTCCAAGTGCGTTTCCGGGATGATGTGTGCATCTTCGTATAGACTTTTTTCCTCCCCAGACAGGGTTTGATGAGGTTTATCCTTGACGTCGCTGTGTTGGGATGCCGGATCCGTACTATGTTCGCCGTTTGCATCTTGATCGTGCTCTGCCACCAGGACGGTGCAGTCGTCGTTTCTTCTAGAGTCGACTGGACTGTTATTTCCTCTTGCGCTGTTATCGCTGTTTTTGCTATGGCGGGACTTAGAGCGGCGCCACTGACGTTGGCGCTTGGGTTGCTTGGAGGGGGCATCCTCCGCTGTCTCTTCGTCATTGCCCTCTTTGTGTGTATCCACCATGTATATGTCATGTGATGAAGTGGTTGTCCGGCACCCTGTGGGTGCTGGTTCCTGTTCGTCTCCTGCATCTTCGTTCATGCTATCGATGTCTTCGAAGTCAAAGTAAAGCATGTCAGTTAAGTCGCCCACAGTTTCTAAAAAGTGGGTGGTGGGTGGGCAACGAATTTCTTCGTCGTCCGCAGCCCATTCTAGACGAACATAGTTCGGCCAAGGTTCTCCTGACAGGGAGAGAGACCTTAATGTATTTAGTAGATCGCCGAAAGGCAAGTGCTGAAAGATATCCGCGGAGGTGAACTCCATGATCGGCGCCCAGTCGGGTTCGATGGGCACGGATGTAAGTAGCTCAGAGTCCATGGCCGGAGATGAATCTAGTGGTTCGGAGACACGGCTCTCGTAAGGGGTAAAGTCAGCATCCGGCTCTATCGCCGCTGAGAGCGCGGCCTCCGTGGCGGGGTCTATCCCTCCGATCTCGGATGGCGCGATTTGCTCCGGATTGACGGCCGGAGTAGTTGCAGATGCGATCTCCCGAATACTGTCCGACGATAGGGTTATGTCATGCTCGTCGTGACTGTGCAGTGCACCTGACACAGGCTCGAATCCGTCGAAGATCAAGTCTCCACGGATGTCAGCAGTGTAGTTCAAGTTTCCGAATATGATCTGATGGCCAGGGGCGTAGCTCTCGATCTGCTCCAGATGGCCAAGTGAATTGGCCCGTAGTGCGGAGTCGCCGAATACAAGGATCTGTCCGGGGGAAAAACCTCACCCTGGACCGCATCGCTACCGATGATCGAAGGAGCCATCAAGCCTTATGGTGAAGATACAGTGGAACTCTCAATGAAAGCACCAATGTCGATGTCAAAACCGGTGGATCTCGGGTAGGGGGTCCCGAACTATGCGTCTAAGTCGGATGCTAGCAGGAAGCAGGGGACACGATGTTTACCTAGGTTCAGGCCCTCTTGATGGAGGTAATACCCTATGTCCTGCTTGATTGTTCTTGATGATATGAGTATTACAAGAGTTGATCTACCACGAGATCGTAGAGGCTAAACCCTAGAAGCTAGCCTATGGTATGATTGTATGTTGTCCTACGGACCAAACCCTCCGGTTTATATAGACACCAGAGGGGGCTAGGGTTACACAAGGTCGGTTACAAGGGAGGAGATATACACATCCGTATTGCCTAGCTTGCCTTCCACGCCAAGGAGAGTCCCATCCGGACACAGGACGAAGTCTTCAATCTTGTATCTTCATAGTCCAACAGTCCGGCTGTCCGGAGACCCCCTAATCCAGGACTCCCTCAGTGGGTTTGGAGAAGTCATGACTTTAGTTAATGTTAATCCCACTATTTTGGAAGAGTGTTGATATGTCTCGAACGTATCTATAATTTTTGATTGTTCCATGCTATATTCTATCCTGTTTTGGACATTATTGGGCTTTATTATACACTTTTATATTATTTTTGGGACTAACCTATTAACCGGAGGCCCAGCCCAGAATTGCTGTTTTTGCCTATTTTAGGGTTTCACAGAAAAATATATATCAAACGGAGTCCAAACGGAATGAAACCTTCGGGAATGTGATTTTTGGAACGAACATGATCCAGAGGACTTGGACCCTACGTCAAGCAATCAACCAGGAAGGCACAAGGTAGGGGGCGCACCTACCCCCCCCCCCCAAGGCGCGCCCTCCACCCTCGTGGGGCCCACGTTGCTCCAACGACGTACTCCTTCCTCCTATATATACCTACGTACCCCCAAACTACTAGATACAGAGCCAAAACCCTAATTCCACCGCCGTAACTTTCTGTATCCACGAGATCCCATCTTGGGGCCTTTTCCGGAGCTCCGCTAGAGGGGGTATCGATCACGGAGGGCTTCTACATCAACACCATAGCCTCTCCGATGAAGTGTGAGTAGTTTACTTCAGACCTACGGGTCCATAGTTATTAGCTAGATGGCTTCTTCTCTCTGTTTGGATCACAATACAAAGTTCTCCCCCTCTCTTGTGGAGATCTATTCAATGTAATCTTCTTTTGCGGTGTGTTTGTTGATACCGATGAATTGTGGGTTTATGATCAAGTTTATCTATGAACAATATTTGAATCTTCTCTGAATTATTTTATGTATGATTGGTTATCTTTGCAAGTCTCTTCGAATTATCAGTTTGGTTTGGCCTACTAGATTGATCTTTCTTGCAATGGGAGAAGTGCTTAGCTTTGGGTTCAATCTTGCGGTGTCCTTTCCCAGTAACAGTAGGGGCAGCAAAGCACGCATTGTATTGTTGCCATCGAGGATAACAAGATGGGGTTTATATCATATTGCATGAGTTTATCCCTCTACATCATGTCATCTTGCTTAAAGTGTTACTCTGTTCTCTTGAACTTAATACTCTAGATGCATGCTGGATAGCGGTCGATGTGTGGAGTAATAGTAGTAGATGCAGGCAGGAGTCGGTCTACTTGTCTTGGATGTGATGCCTATATACATGATCATACCTAGATATTCTCATAACTATGCTCAATTCTGTCAATTGCTCAACAGTAATTTGTTCACCCATCGTAATACTTATGCTCTCGAGAGAAGCCTCTAGTGAAACCTATGGCCCCCGGGTCTATTTTCCATCATATTAATCTTCCAATACTTAGTTATTTCCTTTTCCATTTATTTTACTTGCATCTTTATTTCTCCTTATCATAAAAATATCAAAAATGTTATCTTATCATATCTATCAGATCTCACTCTCGTAGGTGACCGTGAAGGGATTGACAACCCCTTTATCGCGTTGGTTGCGAGGAGTTTATTTGTTTGCGTAGGTGCGAGGGAATCGTGCGTGGCCTCCTACTGGATTGATACCTTGGTTCTCAAAAACTGAGGGAAATACTTACGCTGCTCTACTGCATCACCCTTTCCTCTTCAAGGGAAAACCAATGCAGTGCTCAGGAGGTAGCAAGAAGGATTTCTAGCGCCGTTGCTGGGGAGTCTACGCAAAAGTCAACATACCAAGTACCGATCACAAACCCTTATCTCCCGCATTACATTATTTGTCATTTGCCTCTCGTTTTCCTCTCCCCCACTTCACCCTTGCCGTTTTATACGCCCTCTCTCTCTCCACCCTCCCTCTCATTCTCTATTCGCCTCTTTTTGCCCGTTTCTTGTTTGCTTGTGTGTCGGATTGCTTGCTTGTCACGATGGCTCAAGATAATACCAAATTGTGTGACTTTACCAATACCAAAAACAATGATTTTATTAGCACTTAGATTGCTCCTCTTACCGATGCTGAATCTTGTGAAATTAATGCAGCTTTGCTGAATCTTGTCATGAAAGATCCGTTTTCCGGCCTTCCTGGTTTTATCTCTAAGTATTGTGAAATTGAAGCTATTTCCTTTTTTTTGCTGAATATTGTGAAATTGAAGCTATTTCCTTTTTTTGCTTAGAGATCGTGCTAAAGCTTGGTTTTCGTCTTTGCCTAAAAATAGTATTGATTCGTGGAATAAGTGCAAAGATGCTTTTATCTCTAAGTATTTTCCTCCCGCTAAGATCATCTCTCTTAGAAACGATATTATGAATTTTAAGCAACTTGATCATGAACATGTTGCACAAGCTTGGGAGAGGATGAAATTAATGATACGTAATTGCCCTACACATGGTTTGAATTTGTGGATGATTATACAAAAAATGTATGCCAGATTGAATTTTGCTTCTAGAAATCTTTTAGATTCGGCCGTGAGAGGCACTTTTATGGAAATCACTTTAGGAGAAGCTACTAAACTCCTAGATAATATTATGGCTAATTATTCTCAATGGCACACTGAAAGATCTACTAATAAGAAAGTGCATGTGTTAGAAGAAATTAATGTTTTGAGTGGTAAGATGGATGAACTTATGAAATTATTTGCTAATAAAAGTGTTTCTTTTGATCCTAATGATATGCCTTTGTCTACTTTGATTGAGAATAATAATGAATCTTTGTATGTGAATTTTGTTGGTAGGAATAATTTTGGTAACAACGCATATAGAGGAAACTTTAATCCTAGGCCGTATCCTAGTAATTCCTCTAATAATTATGGCAATTACTACAACAATTCTTATGGAAATTTTTAGTAAGATACCCTCTGATTTTGAATCTAATATTAAATAATTTATTACCCCGCAAAAGAATTTCAATGCTTTGATTGAAGAAAAATTGCTTAAGATTGATGAGTTGGCTAGGAACGTTGATAGAATTTCTCTTGATGTTGATTCTTTGAAACTTAGATCTATTCCTCCTAAGCATGATATCAATGAGTCTCTCAAAGCCATGAGAATTTCCATTGACGAGTGCAAATAAATAACCGCTAGGATGCGTGCTAAGAAAGATTGCTTTATAAAAGTGTGTTCTTCTAGTTTTCATGATAATAAAGATGAAGATCTAAAAGTTATTGATGTGTCCCCTATTAAATATTTGTTTTGTAATATGAATCTTGATAATGATGGGACTGAATATGATCCACCTTTACCTAGAAGGCGTTCCAAAAATTCAGAGTCTTTAGATCTTGATGCTAAAATTGTTAAAAGTGGGATTGAAGAAGCCAAAACTTTAAATATTAATGAACCCACTATTTTGTATTTCAAGGAATTTAATTATGATAATTGCTCTTTGATAGATTGTATTTCCTTGTTGCAATCCGTGCTAAATTATCCTCATGCTTATAGTCAAAATAAAGCCTTTACCAAACATATTGTTGACGCTTTGATGCAATCTTATGAAGAAAAACTTGAGTTGGAAGTTTCTATCCCTAGAAAACTTTATGATGAGTGGGAACCTACTATTAAAATTAAGATTAAAGATCATGAATGCTATGCTTTGTGTGATTTGGGTGCTAGTTTTTCCACGATTCCAAAGACTTTGTGTGATTTGCTAGGTTTCCGTGATTTTGATGATTGCTCTGTAAGCTTGCACCTTGCGGATTCCACTATTAAGAAACCTATGGGAAGAATTAATGATTTTATTATTGTTGCAAATAGGAATTACGTGCCCGTGGATTTTATTGTTCTTGACATAGATTGCAATCCTTCATGTCCTATTATTCTTGGTAGGCCTTTCCTTAGAACGATTGGTGCAATTACTGATATGAAGGAAGGGAATATTAGATTCCAATTTCTGTTAAGGAAAGGAATGGAACACTTCCCAAGAAATAAATTTAAATTACCTTATGAATCTATTATGAGAGGCACTTATGGATTGCCTTCCAAAGATGGCAATACCTAGATCTATCTTCGCTTTTATGCCTAGCTAGGGGCATTAAACGATAGCGCTTGTTGGGAGGCAACCCGATTTTATTTTTAATCCTTGCTTTTTGCTCCTATTTAGTAATAAATAATTTATCTAGCCTCTGCTTTGGTTGTGTTTTTGTGTTTAATTAGTGTTTGTGCCAAGTAGAACCGTTGGGAATACTTGGGGAAAGTCTTTTTAATTTTGCTGTAAAAAACAGAAACTTTAGTGCTCACGAGAACTGCTGACATTTTTATTTGGAAAGTTCTATTTAGTTAAATATTTTGCAGATGATTAATAGATAAATTCCTCACGTCCAGAAATTTATTTTAGAATTTTTGGGGTTCCAGATCTTGCGTTAGCTACAGATTACTATGGACTGTTCTATTTTTGACAGATTCTGTTTTCCGTGTGTTGTTTGCTTATTTTGATGAATCTATGGCTAGTAAAATAGTTTATAAACCATAGATAAGTTGGAATGCAGTAGGTTTAACACCAATATAAATAAATAATGAGTTCATTACAATACCTTGAAGTGGTGTTTTGTTTTCTTTCGCCAACGGAGCTCACGAGATTTTCCACTTTAAGTTTTGTGTTGTGAAGTTTTCAAGTTTTGGGTAAAGATTTGATGGATTATGGAACAAGGAGTGGCAAGAGCCTAAGCTTGGGGATGCCCATGGAACCCCAAGATAATCTAAAGGACACCTAAAAGCCAAAGCTTGGGGATGCCCCAGAAGGCATCCCCTCTTTCGTCTACTTCTATCGGTAACTTTACTTGGAGCTATATTTTTATTTACCACATGATATGTGTTTTGCTTGGAGCGTCTTGTATTATTTGAGTCTTTATTTGTTAGTTTTACACAATCATCCTTGCTGCACACACCATTTTGATAGAGACACTCATGATTCGGAAATTGTTAGAATACTCTATGTGCTTCACTTATATCTTTTGAGTTATATAGTTTCTGCTCTAGTGCTTCACTTATATCTTTTAGAGCACGATGGTGGATTTGTTTTATAGAAACTTTTGTTCTCTCATGCTTCACTTTGATTATTTTGAGAGTCCTACAAAACATCATGGTAATTTGCTTTAATTATGTTAGGCATTCAAGATTAATAATAAAATTTTCTTATGAGTGTGTTGAATACTATGAGAATTTTGAAACTTGATAATTGTTTTGAGATATGGAGTTGGTGATATTAGAGTCGTGCTAGTTGAGTAGTTGTGAATTTGAGAAATTCTTGTGTTGAAGTTTGTGATTCCCGTAGCATGCACGTATGGTGAACCGTTATGTTAAGAAGTCGGAGCATGATGTATTTATTGATTGTCCTCCTTATGAGTGGCGGTTAGGGACGAGCGATGGTCTTTTCCTACCAATCTATCCCCCTATGAGCATGCGCGTAGTACTTTGCTTCGATAACTAATAGATTTTTGCAATAAGTATGTTAGTTCTTTATGACTAATGTTGAGTCCATGGGTTATACGCACTCTCACCCTTCCACCATTGCTAGCCTCTCTAATACCGCGCACCTTTCGCCGGTATCATACACCCACCATATACCTTCCTCAGAACAGCCACCATACCTACCTATCATGGCATTTCCATAGCCATTCCGAGATATATTGCCATGCAACTTTCCACTGTTTCGTTTACTATGACACGCTCCATCATTTTCATATTGCTTCGCATGATCATGTAGTTGACATTTTAGTTGTGGCAAAGCCACCGTTCACAATTCTTTCATATAAGTCACTCATGCAATATTGCTATCCCGTTACACCACCGGAGGCATTCATATAGAGTCATACTTTGTTCTAGTATCGAGTTGTAATCATTGAGTTGTAAACAAATAGAAGTGTGATGATAATCATTCATAGAGTATTGTCCCAAAAAAAGAGAAAGGCCAAAAAAAAGAAGGCCGAAAAAACAATAAATAAATAAATAGGGGCAGTACTACTATCCTTTTTTTCCACACTTGTGCTTCAAAGTAGCACCATGATCTTCATGATAGAGAGTCTCCCATGCTATCATTTTCATATACTAGTGGGAATTTTTCATTATACAACTTGGCTTGTATATTACAACGATGGGCTTCCTCAAAATGCCCTAGGTCTTCGTGAGCAAGCAAGTTGGATGCACACCCACTTAGTTTCTTTTTGTTGAGCTTTCATATACTTATAGCTCTAGTGCATCCGTTGCATGGCAATCCCTACTCACTCACATTGATATCTATTGATGGGCATCTCCATAGCCCGTTGATACGCCTAGTTGATGTGAGACTATCCTCTCCCTTTTTGTCTTCTCCACAACCACCATTCTATTCCACCTATAGTGCTATGTCCATGGCTCACGCTCATGTATTGTGTGAAGATTGAAAAAGTTTGAGAACACCAAAAGTATGAAACAATTTCTTGGCTTGTCATCGGGGTTGTGCATGATTTGAATACTTTGTGTGGTGAAGATGGAGCATAGCCAGACTATATGATTTTGTAGGGATAACTTTCTTTGGCCATGTTATTTTGAAGAGACATAATTGCTTAGTTAGTGTGCTTGAAGTATTATTATTTCTATGTCAATATTAAACTTTTGTCTTGAATCTTTCAGATCTGAATATTCATACCACAATTAAGAGAATTACATTGAAATTATGCCAAGTAGCATTCCACATCAAAAATTCTGTTTTTATCATTTACCTACTCGAGGACGAGCAGTAATTAAGCTTGGGGATGCTTGATACGTCTCCAACGTATCTATAATTTTTGATTGTTCCATGCTATATTATATCCTGTTTTGGAGATTATTGGGCTTTATTATACACTTTTATATTATTTTGGGGACTAACCTATAAACCGGAGGCCCAACCCAGAATTGTTGTTCTTTTTTCCTATTTTAGGGTTTCGCAGAAAAATAATAACAAATGGAGTCCAAATGGAGTGAAACCTTCGGGAACGTGATTTTTGGAACGAACATGATCCAGAGGACTTGGACCCTACGTCAAGCAATCAACCAGGAAGGCACGAGGTAGGTGGCGCGCCTACCCTCCCAGGCGCGCCCTCCACCCTCGTGGGGCCCATATTGCTCCACCGACGTACTCCTTCCTCCTATATATACCCACGTACCCCAAAACTACCAGATACGGAGCCAAAACCCTAATTCCACCGCCGTAACTTTCTGTATCCATGAGATCCCATCTTGGGGCCTTCTCCGGAGCTCCGCCGGAGGGGGTATCGATTACGGAGGGCTTCTACATCAACTCCATAGCCTCTCCGATGAAGTGTGAGTAGTTTACTTTAGCCCAACGGGTCCATAGTTATTAGCTAGATGGCTTCTTCTCTCTTTTTGGATCTCAATACAAAGTTCTCCCCCTCTCTTGTGGAGATCTATTCGATGTAATCTTCTATTGCGGTGTGTTTGTTGAGACCGATGAATTGTGGGTTTATGATCAAGTTTATCTATGAACAATATTTGAATCTTCTCTGAATTATTTTATGTGTGATTGGTTATCTTTGCAAGTCTCTTTGAATTATCAGTTTGGTTTGGCCTACTAGATTGATCTTTCTTGCAATGGGAGAAGTGCTTAGCTTTGGGTTCAATCTTGTGGTGTCCTTTCCCAGTGACAGTAGGGGCAGCAAGGCACGCGTTGTATTGTTGCCATCGAGGATAACAAGATGGGTTTTATATCATATTGCATGAGTTTATCCCTCTACATCATGTCATCTTGCTTAAAGTGTTACTCTGTTCTCTTGAACTTAATACTCTAGATGCATGCTGGATAGCGGTCGATGTGTGGGGTAATAGTAGTAGATGCAGGCAGGAGTTAGTCTACTTGTCTTGGACATGATGCCTATATACATGATCATACCTAGATATTCTCATAACTATGCTCAATTCTGTCAATTTCTCAACAGTAATTTGTTCACCCACCGTAATACTTATGCTCTCGAGAGAAGCCTCTAGTGAAACCTATGGCCCCCGGGTCTATTTTCCATCATATTAATCTTCCAATACTTAGTTATTTCCTTTTCCATTTATTTTATTTGCATCTTTATTTCTCCTTATCATAAAAATACCAAAAACATTATCTTATCATATCTATCAGATCTCACTCTCGTAGGTGACCGTGAAGGGATTGACAACCCCTTTATCGCGTTGGTTGCGAGGAGTTTATTTGTTTGTGTAGGTGCGAGGGACTCGTGCGTGGCCTCCTACTAGATTGATA
>NC_053022.1:304823382-304841527 GCF_003073215.2 Triticum urartu
GACGAGGATGTGGTGGCACACGCACATCTGGGTGACGACGACCTTGGGACGAGACCCGGCACGAGCGTGGGTGTACTCGAGGTTGAACCCGACCACCTTGTACTTCTCCTCGGCAAGCAATGAGTCCATTATGTGGATGGAGTGCTCCACCCAGACTGGGTCGTTGGTGTACACCACTAAGAGGTCTGTGAACCTTATGTGGGTGTCCACCATGGCATGCATGGTGAACTGCTGCTCGTCGTCGGCAGCCGCTCGGAGCGCCACCGGAGCCGCGCAGGATACCTTCTAAGAATTTATCGTGGTGGGTGTGTTTCTTGCAATGGTGGGGCGCGATCGAAAAGTTGAAGAGACACAAGGGTTAAATGGCCGCTGTAATAAATGGGGGCCCACCGGCCTGTAATCGTCACGTCTTGTCACGGCATTCATAGCGGAGGATTCTAGTGCACGCTTGACAACACCACACCGCACGTGTTTCGTTTGACCACACGTGGGCTCAAAGAGGCGCCAAATGTATCGTCGATGAGCATGTTCCCGCGCTACACCGAAGTTACCGTATCTCTCTCTTGGGAAAACACTATATAGCATTAGCGATGGGTCCCAGCGCTGCTGCTAACGCGCTACAACTAAGTTGTAGCAGTAGCGCTGGTAAGGGCATCGCTACTGGTAAGTATGGTTAGCAGTAGCGCTGCCCTAACTAGCGCTACTACTAACTCTATGTAGTGCTTGAACAAATGAAGCGCTACTACTAATCCAGCGCTGCTAGTAGATGCTTTTCAGCGCTACTACTAGTATTCCTGCTTTCACAGATTTACACCCCCTCTACGTATTTGTGATGTATTTATACATGCTATATACATTAGTTTCAATCAGATCATACTAAACATGCACTATTCTCATCATATCATAGACATACAATAGTTTCATCATACCATCATCATCATCATCATCATCATCATCGTCATTCAACACAAATATCATCACATCTCGAAAATAGCGATACACAAGTCATGTCATGTCTCGAATAAGTGCAACTGCATGGTCATGGCACACACACAAGTTTCATCATCTCTATCTAAACCATGATGTAGAAGAGAAGAGCAATCAACATGAGCAAGAGCGCGACTATGTAGTACTTGAGGCACTGGCGGTCCCGCCCCCTCATGTCAGAGTGTCCACCTCAAGTAAATACTTTCCGCTTTGGCTCTGCTGTCAAACCCTCTATGGCTAGCACCGGGGTACTTGTCCACCTGGGCCTGAGCGTCTGGCCAGTGGTCGTAGACTCCTCAAACCCTCCCAACGAACATGATGTAGTAGTCCTTCACCATCTCTGATCTATGTACCTACATTGTCAGTTGATGAATTGAACGATAATATGCAACATAATGTACTTAAGAAAACAAAGAGGCATAATTAGCAAAATACAAGCAACCAATAGTAAATATAAAATGACGAAGTTCCTCATACCAAAACTAAT
This sequence comes from Triticum urartu, assembly GCF_003073215.2. Classification (NCBI taxonomy): domain Eukaryota; kingdom Viridiplantae; phylum Streptophyta; class Magnoliopsida; order Poales; family Poaceae; genus Triticum; species Triticum urartu. Next base: position 304,824,857 of record NC_053022.1, read on the forward strand.
TAACTAGAGCGATCTACGCTAGTTCGGTACCATGGTTTATTTACATCACATAGTTTTGCCGTGCATAAATTCAAAGTTTTGCTATACAAAGACAATAGTGACACATTGTCATCGATGATTAGTCCTCCATGTCGGCGGTCCAATCTTCATAGTCAGGGAGGAAGCACCCCGAGCTTCTTGAAAGGCTTCGGGTCCAAACGCTGAGCGAGTAGCAGTGCTTGGACATCATCCCACGTGATTGGCCCATGGTAGAACATCCATGTTGGTTCGAGGACCTGCTTCATGATCACTTGGGCAAGTTCATATTGTACATGATAAAACTCAGCTTTGATTTGATGATCCGGTTCTTTCCTATGCTTGTGGCCCAGCTGACAATCTCGGCATCGTTGGTAGTAGCTGACATGCGAAGGTGTTGATTATCCCTTGTGTACTCGATCAGGTGATGCATGAGGTAGAATCCATCAGCCTTACTGGTGTATGGTTGCTGGATGTTGCAGAAGTTAGTCTTATGGTCGAAAGCCAGCCCATTCTTCCTGTGCTTTTTCACCTTGATATATCCACCAGACAGGCTGAAGATTAACAAGGCATTATCAAGAACACTCTTGATGTGCGTGTAATCCTTTTTCTTTATGTTCTTCGATGATTCCAAGTACATAGCATGGGAGTATTCTGGGTACAGAACGATGAGGACGGCGCCCCCCTCCCCTCACTGCGCAAAATAAGTACACCTCAAATTAGCCTCCATGCTTACAAAGGAATGATTAAAACTTACGAGGAGAATCGCTTCCTTGTCCTTATTAGCGTACATGAACTCGGCGATGTACTTGCTGATACGTCTCCAACATATATATAATTTTTTATTGTTCCATGCTATTATATATATTGTTTTGGATGTTTAATGGGCTTATTTATACACTTTTATATTATTTCTGGGACTAACCTATTAACCGGAGGCCCAGCCCAAATTGCTGTTTTTTTTGCCTATTTTAGTGTTTTGCAGAAAAATAATATCAAACGGAATGAAATCTTCGGGAGCGTGATTTTTGGAACAAACATGATCCAGAGGGCTTGTAGTGGATGTCAAGCAACCAACGAGGAATCCACGAGGCAGGGGGCGCGCCTACCCCCCTAGGCGCTCCCTCCACCCTCATGTGCCCCTCATGGCTCCACCGACCTACTTCTTCCTCCTATATATACCTATGTACCCTGAAAACATCAGAGAGCACCAAGAAAACCTAATTCCACCACTGCAACCTTCTGTACCCGTGAGATCCCATCTTGGGGCCTTTTTCGGCGCTCCGCCGGAGGGGGCATTGATCACGGAGGGCTTCTACATCAACACCATAGCCTCTCCGATGATGTGTGAGTAGTTTACCTCAGACCTTCGGGTCCATAGTTATTAGCTAGATGGCTTCTTCTCTCTCTTTGGATCTCAATACAAAGTTCTCCTTTCTCTTGGAGATCTATTCGATGTAATCTTCTTTTGCGGTGTGTTTGTCGAGATCCGATGAATTGTGGGTTTATGATCAAGATTATCTATGAACAATATTTGAATCTTCTCTGAATTCTTTTATGTATGATTGGTTTATCTTTGCAAGTCTCTTCGAATTATCATTTGTTTTGGCCTACTAGATTGATCTTTCTTGCAATGGGAGAAGTGCTTAGCTTTGGGTTCAATCTTGCGGTGCTCGATCCCAGTGACAGTAGGGGAAACGACACGTATTGTATTGTTGCCATCGAGGATAAAAAGATGGGGTTTATATCATATTGCATGAGTTTATCCCTCTACATCATGTCATCTTGCTTAAAGCGTTCATCCTCTTATGAACTTAATACTCTAGATGCATGCTGGATAGCGGTCGATGTGTGGAGTAATAGTAGTAGATGCAGGCAGGAGTCGGTCTACTTGTCACGGACGTGATGCCTATATACATGATCATACCTAGATATTCTCATAACTATGCTCAATTCTATCAATTGCTCGACAGTAATTTGTTCACCCACCAGTAATACTTATGCTATCTTGAGAGAAGCCACTAGTGAAACCTATGGCCCCCGGGTCTATTTTCCATCATACAAGTTTCCAATCTATTTTATTTTGCAATCTTTACTTTCAATTTATATCATAAAAATACCAAAAATATTTATCTTATTATTATCTTCTCTATTAGATCTCACTCTTGCAAGTGGCCCGTGAAGGGATTGACAACCCCTTTATCGCGTTGGTTGCGAGGTTCTTATTTGTTTGTGTAGGTACGAGGTGACTCGCGCGTGGTCTCCTACTAGATTGATACCTTGGTTCTCAAAAACTGAGAGAAATACTTACGCTGCTTTGCTGCATCACCCTTTCCTCTTCAAGGGAAAACCAATGCATGCTCAAGAGGTAGCACTTGCTCGCATAGTCACGGTGCTTTTTGGAAATTGCCAAGAAGCTCTCGTGCATATAGTACGGGTCCGCAACGCAGATATATTTTATGTTCTTGAGCCTGATGAAGTAGTTGAGATACAACACATACACGCGGATCAACTGGAAATCCAGCTTGGTCATGTGGAACATGTCGTAGATGTAGTCAAATCGCAGGATGAACTTATTTGTGGGCCATCTCTCGACGTACAACTTCCCGCCCGACACCTGATCCGCGTAAAGCAGGTATCCTAGTTTTTCCGAGATGAGAAGGCTATTCTCTCTGGTCAGCACATCTTCATGCAGTCTCCTTAGATCATTTCTCAGTATGGCATTCAGCGCTTTCTTAGGTAGGATCGGGTGGCCGACGACATGGAAACGCTCCGCACCTTCGATAGGTATTCTGTCTACCACCCGGGGCTTCAGAGGCGGGTGGCTGCTTGAAGCAGCTCTGGCGCCTTTAGGGCCTTTCCTGTCCGGTCTCCTCCTTTGCTTCTTGGCGGGTGGCGGTAGTGAGCCCACCATACCTTCCCTAACCACCACTCCCAGTGTCGTCGGGATAATCAGTGGACGGACCTCGGTTTGTTGCTGGGTAGAGGCGGCATCTGGAGGCGTCTCCTGCGAGGATCGCATGAAGAGAGACTTTTTTGCATTCCGCCTTAGGATGTTTCGGCTTCGGCAAATCAGGCAACATCAAGTCATCATCTCCACGCTCATAGCCTGAGTCTTCGTCATCCCGAGCCATCAATCCTCCATCGTCATATGCGTTATTGAAATACTTGAGAGGGTCATCATCCTCCTCCTCCATGTCATCATCAGCATTTGCTTCTTCAACGGGGGTGACGGGGACGGCGTCGGTGTCGGGTTTGGTGCCACTACTGCCACCCTGCACCCCCATCTGGTGTTCGTCCAGGTAATCAAAAAAATGACTTGCTGCCTCGATGGGGTCTTCTTCGAGGCGACCATAACCCCCAGCTTCGGCGTGGCTAGACATGTTTCCTATTCAATAATTATAATAAAAGATATAATGAAGAGAAAAAGGGCCTATATTTGGTCAAAATGTTGATTCATTCCCCCCGGCAAATACCGAGCACTCCATATGTCCTAGTTTCTGGCACAAGTCATGCCGAAAATCACGGAAATTTTCGGCATGACCTTTGCTAAAAAGTGGACATATGGAGCGTCTGAAATTTCCCGGAATGGAAATGAATCAACATTCCAGTAAAACATAGGCCACTTGGATATTTTTCGACGATTGCCCATTCAACCAACATTAATCATATCATGTTCAACAACAAGGGAGGAAACATGTTTACTAAACATATCCAAACGGAGCATGGATTTGATTCTATCATCACTACAAAAAAAGACACATCCGTGAGATTTTGGGCCGAATGAAAAAAAATATTGTCATTCTTATGACACTTCTATGACGATAATTGTGAAAAAAATACATATCATCATAGATGTGGTGGGCTCCTACTTCTATGACAAAAAATCATGATAGAAAATGGGCTTTTCGTCCTAGGCGGGCCGGAGAAGCTGCTGCATGACATTCTTTGGGCCATCCATGATGGAAAAATCATGGTAGAAGTGGGGGCGAGGAAAATATCGGGGAGTTCCCGGTTATGGTGGGTGGTCGGGGCCAAGCTATGCATGAAGGTTTGCGTGTTTCTCTCGTGTACGCGTGTGTCTACGAGGCGTTGGCTAACTGAACCCGAGCGATCGCACGTTACTGAACCCGAGCGATCGCACGTTACTGAACCCGAGCGATCGATCCCTTGACTGTTAACTGAACCCGATTCATTCACTGTTGACTGAACCCGAGCGATTCATTCGCTGTTGACTGAACCGGAGCGATTCCTTCGCTGCTGCTGCTAACTGAACCCGAGCGATCAATCACTCTGCTTACTGAAGCCGATCGAGCCCCCATGCGAGACGTAGCCAGCCGGTGTTGGGTTGCCTCACGATGAACAGTGACCATTGCTACCGTGCGCGCGCTACGTAGAACGAGTCGAGACGTGGTGAGTCGAGCCGGTTGGTTGGCTATGGATGAACAGTTCCCGATTGGGGTTGGATGAACATGACCCCGTGGTAGTAGGCTGATACGTCTCCAACGTATCTATAATTCTTGATTGCTCCATGCTATATTATCTACTGTTTTGGACATTATTGGGATTTATTATTAACTTTTATATTATTTTTTGGGACTAACCTATTAACCGGAGGCCCAGCCAAGAATTGTTTTTTTTTTGCCTATTTCAAAGTTTCGTAGAAAAGGAATATCAAACGGAGTGCAAACGGAATGAAACCTTTGGGAACGTGATTTTTGGGAAGAATATGATCCAGGAGACTTGGACCTACGTCAAGAAACAAAAGAGGGAGGCCAACGAGGTAGGGGGGCGCGCCCATCCCCTCAAGGCGGCTCCACCCCGTGTCCATGTTCCTTCCACCGACGTACTCCTTCCTCCTATATATACCTACGTACCCCCAAACGAATCAGATACGGAGCCAAAAACCTAATTCCAACCGCCGCAAACTTCTGTACCACGAGATCCCATCTTGGGGCCTGTTTCGGAGCTCCGCCGGAGGGGGCATCGATCACGGAGGGCTTCTACATCAACACCATAGCCCCTCCGATGAAGTGTGAGTAGTTTACCTCAGACCTACGGGTCCATAGTTAGTAGCTAGATGGCTTCTTCTCTCTTTTTGGATCTCAATACAATGTTCTCCCCCTCTCTTGTGGAGATCTATTCGATGTAATCTTCTTTTTGCGGTGTTTTTGTTGAGACGATGAATTGTGGGTTTATTGATTCAAGTTAATCTATGATAATATTTGAGATCTGTTCTCTGAATTATTTATGTAATGATTGGTTATCTTTGCAAGTCTCTTCGAATTATCAGTTTGGTTTGGCCTACTAGGATTGATCTTTCTTGCAATGGGAGAAGTGCTTAGCTTTGGGTTCAATCTTGCGGTGTCCTTTCCAGTGACAGTAGGGGCAGCAAGGCATCGTATTGTATTGTTGCCATCGAGGATAACAAGATGTTTTTTATCATATTGCATGAATTTATCCCTCTACATCATGTCATCTTGCTTAAGGCGTTACTCTGTTCTTATGAACTTAATACTCTAGATGCATGCTGGATAGCGGTCGATGTGTGGAGTAATAGTAGTAGATGCAGGCAGGAGTCGGTCTACTTGTCTTGGACGTGATGCACCTATATACATGATCATACCTAGATATTCTCATAACTATGCTCAATTCTGTCAATTGCTCAAACAGTAATTCGTTCACCCACCGTAAAAATACTTATGCTCTTGAGAGAAGCCACTAGGGAAACCTATGCCCCCCGGGTCTATCTTCATCATATTAATCTTCCAACACTTATTTATTACCTTTGCTTTTTTACTTTGCTTTTATTTTACTTTGCATCTTTATCATGAAAATACCAAAAATATTATTTATCATATCTATGAGATCTCACTCTCGTAAGTGACCGTGAAGGGATTAACAACCCCTTATCGCGTTGGTTGCGAGGAGTGGTTGCGAGGAGTTATTTGCTTTGTGTAGGTACGAGGGACTCGCGCGTAGCTTCCTACTGGATTGATACCTTGGTTCTCAAAAACCGAGGGAAATACTTACGCTACTTTGCTGCATCACCCTTCCTCTTCAAGGGAAAACCAACGCAGTGATCAAGAGGTAGCAAGAAGGATTTCTGGCGCCGTTGCCGGGGAGGTCTACGTAAAAGTCAACATACCAAGTACCCATCACAAACCCTTATCTCCCGCATTACATTATTTGCCATTTGCCTCTCGTTTTCCTATCTCCCACTTCACCCTTGCCGTTTTATTCGCCCTCTCTTTTTCGTTTGCCCTTTTCTCGCTTGCCTGTCGCTATGTCTGAAATTGGGGAAATTATTGCCGATATGGACAATAATAATATCTTAGAAAATTCTGATGCTCCTGGTGAAGAACCCCCTACCTTGCATACAATTTTTTTCGAATTGGTAGTGGTAATATTATTGGAAAATGAGTTACTCAAGAGTTCTTTACTTGTGCCAGTGTTTTGCCTTCTATGGGCGGTTCTATTCTTCATAGAACTAGTAGTCTTGCAGACGCTATTGCTATGCTTATAGTTGAACTTGAAAGGCAATTTATGCATATGCATCCTTGCATACAAAGAATTTTCCTAGAATTCTCTAATATTGAGCATTCTTCTGTTAAGCGTGCCGCTACTATCTTTTTGGCTCATGAGTTTAGATTTATAATAAAAGAGGCCAAAGAAATCTTTGCGCATTATAGGGTATATGCTAGTCATCCTCCCATTGAAGCTATCCTTTTTAATCAAGAAGACATGATGCGTTTACAATCTTTGGATCATATTGCTTATAATGAAAATCTTAGGAAAAAGGTTCCCGCTGATGTTCTAATTGATAGAATTTCTGAGCTTAATGATGATTTCGGTATTCAGAACAATGGACTAGGTTTTCTTCTTGAACAAAGGCTTGTGACTTTTTGCCAAAAGAATGCTTGTGATGATGAATTGGTTGTGCAATACAAAGGGCCTAGGGAGGAACCCATACCTCCCGAGATTGATCTTGGGGACTTTTGTCCCATTAAATTTAGCCCTTTTGATTATTTTTGCTTGCCTCAAAGAAAACTTGCCGCTGAACGTAGAGAATATGAAAAAGGTTTTCATGACTTTCCATACCACTATTATGGCAATACCTAGATCTATCCTTGCTTTTATGCCTAGCTAGGGGCGTTAAACGATAGCGCTTGTTGGGAGGAAACCCAATTTTATTTTTATTCCTTGATTTTTGCTCCTGTTTAGTAATAAATAATTTATCTAGCCTCTGTTTTGGTTGTGCTTTTTTTGTTTAATTAGTGTTTGTGCCAAGTAGAACCGTTGGGAAGACTTGGGGGAAGTCTTGTTAATCTTGCTGTAAAAACACAGAAACTTTAGCGCTCACGAGAACTGATGCCATTTTTATTTGAAAAGTGATATTTAGTTAATTATTTTTTCAGATGATTAATAGATAAATTACTCATGTCCAGCAATTTATTTTAGAATTTTCAGGGTTCCAGATCTTGCGCTAGCTACAGATTACTACAGACTGTTCTGTTTTTGACAGATTCTGATCTTTCGTGTGTTGTTTGCTTATTTTGATGAATCTATGGCTAGTAAAATAGTTTATAAACCATAGAGAAGTTGGAATACAGTAGGTTTAACACCAATATAAATAAATAATGAGTTCATTACAGTACCTTGAAGTGGTCTTTTGTTTTCTTTCGCTAACGGAGCTCACGAGATTTTCTACTTTAAGTTCTGTGTTGTGAAGTTTTCAAGTTTTGGGTAAAGATTTAATGGATTATGGAACAAGGAGTGGCAAGAGCCTAAGCTTGGGGATGCCCAAGGCACCCCCAAGATAATCTAAGGACACCTAAAAGCCAAAGCTTGGGGATGCCTCGGAAGGCATCCCCTCTTTTCGTCTACTTCTATTGGTAACTTTACTTGGAGCTATATTTTTATTCACCACATGATATGTGTTTTGCTTGGAGCGTCTTGTATGATTTGAGTCTTTGCTTTTTAGTTTACCACAATCATCCTTGCTGTACACACCTTTTGAGAGAGCCATACATGATTTGGAATTTGTTAGAGTACTTTATGTGCTTCACTTATATCTTTTTGAGTTATATAGTTTTGCTCTAATATTTCACTTATATCTTTTAGAGCACAGTGGTGAATTTGTTTTATAGAAATTATTGATATCTCATGCTTCACTTAGATTATTTTGAGAGTCTTAAATAGCATGGTAATTTGCTTAAATTATCCTAATATGCTTGGTATTCAAGAATAGTAAAAACTTTCTTATGAGTGTGTTGAATGCTATGAGAAGTTTGATGCTTGATAATTGTTTTGAGATATGAAGATGGTGATATTAGAGTCATGCTAGTTGAGTAGTTGTGAATTTTAGAATGTTGTTAAAGTTTGTGATTCCCGTAGCATGCACGTATGGTGAACCCGTTATGTGATGAAGTCGGAGCATGATTTATTTTTTGATTGTCTTCCTTATGAGTGGCGGTCGGGGAGAGCGATGGTCTTTTCCTATCAATCTATCCCCCTAGGAGCATGTGCGTAATACTTCGCTTTGATAACTTGTAGATTTTTGTAATAAGTATATGAGTTCTTTTATGACTAATGTTGAGTCCATGGATCTATACACACTTTATCTTCCTTCCACCATTGCTAGCCTCTCTAATACCACCATTTTCGCTGGTATCATACACCTCCATATACCTTCCTCAAAACAGCCACCATACCTACCTATCATGTCATTTCCATAGCCATTCCGAGATATATTGCCATGCAACTTTCCACTGTTCCGTTTATTATGACACGCTCCATCATTGTCATATTGCTTAGCATGATCATGTAGTTGACATCGTATTTGTGGCAAAGCCACCATTCATAATTCTTTCATACATGTCACTCTTGATTCATTGCATATCCGGGCAACCCGCCGGAGGCATTCATATAGAGTCATATTTTGTTCTAAGTATCGAGTTGTAATTGTTGAGTTGTAAGAAAATAGAAGTGTGATGATCTTCATTTTTAGAGCATTGTCCCAAGTGAGGAAAAGGATGATGGAGAATATGATTCCCCCACAAGTTGGGATGAGACTCCCGACGAAAAAAGAGAGGACAAGAGGCCATATAAAAAAAGAGAAAAAGCCAAATAAAAAATAGAGAAGGGACAATGTTACTATCCTTTTACCACACTTTTGCTTCAAAGTAGTACCATGATCTTCATGATAGAGAGTCTCTCATTTTGTCACTTTCATATACTAGTGGGAATTTTTCATTATAGAACTTGGCTTGTATATTCCAATGACGGGCTTCCTCAAAATGCCCTAGGTCTTCGTGAGCAAGCGAGTTGGATGCACACCCACTTAGTTTCTTTTGTTGAGCTTTCATATACTTATAGCTCTAGTGCATCCGTTGCATGGCAATCCCTACTCACTCACATTGATATCTATTGAAGGGCATCTCCATAGCCCGTTGATACGCCTAGTTGATGTGAGACTATCTTCTCCCTTTTTGTCTTCTCCACAACCACCATTCTATTCCACATATAGTGCCATATCCATGGCTCACGCTCATGTATTGCGTGAAGATTGGAAAAGTTTGAGAATGTCAAAAGTATGAAACAATTGCTTGGCTTGTCATCGGGGGTGTGCATGATTTAAATACTTTGTGTGGTGAAGATAGAGCATAGCCAGACTATATGATTTTGCAGGGATAACTTTCTTTGGCCATGTTATTTTGAGAAGACATGATTGCTTTGTTAGTATGCTTGAAGTATTATTATTTTTATGTCAATATTAAACTTTTGTCTTGAATCTTTTGGATCTGAATATTCATATGACAATTAAGAAGAATTACATTAAAATTATGCCAAGTAGCACTCAGCATCAAAAATTCTTTTTTTATCATTTACCTACTTGAGGACGAGCAGGAATTAAGCTTGGGGATACCTGATACGTCTCCAACGTATGTATAATTTTTGATTGCTCCATGCTATATTATCCACTGTTTTGGACATTATTGGGCTTTATTATCCACTTTTATATTATTTTTGGGACTAACCTATTAACCGGAGGCCCAGCCCAGAATTGTTGTTTTTTTTGCCTATTTCAGAGTTTTGAGAAAAGGAATATCAAACGGAGTCCAAACGGAATGAAACCTTCGGGAACGTGATTTTTGGAAGAATATGATCCAGGAGACTTGGACCCTACGTCAAGAACAGGAGGAGGCACGAGGTAGGGGGGCGCGCCCACCCCCAAGGGCGCGCTCCACCCTCGTGGGCCCCCTGTTGCTCCACCGACGTACTCCTTCCTCCTATATATACCTACGTACCCCAAACGATCAGATACGGAGCCAAAACCCTAATTCCACCGCCGTAACTTTCTGTATCCACGAGATCCCATCTTGGGGCCTGTTCCGGAGCTCCGCCGGAGGGGGCATCGATCACGGAGGGCTTCTACATCAACACCATAGCCTCCGATGAAGTGTGAGTAGTTTACCTTCAGACCTACGGGTCCATAGTTGTAGCTAGATGGCTCCTTCTCTCTTTTTGGATCTCAATACAATGTCTCTCCCCTCTCTTGTGGAGATCTATTCGATGTAATCTTTTTGCGGTGTGTTTGTTGAGACCGATGAATTGTGGGTTTATGATCAAGTTATCTATGAACAATATTTGAATCTTCTCTGAATTCTTTTATGTATGATTGGTTATCTTTGCAAGTCTCTTCGAATTATCAGTTTGGTTTGGCCTACTAGATTGATCTTTCTTGCAATGGGAGAAGTGCTTAGCTTTGGGTTCAATCTTGCGGTGTCCTTTCCCAGTGACAGTAGGGGCAGCAAGGCACGTATTGTATTGTTGCCATCGAGGATAACAAGATGGTTTTTTTCATATTGCATGAATTTATCCCTCTACATCATGTCATCTTGCTTAAGGCGTTACTCTGTTTTATGAACTTAATACTCTAGATGCATGCTGGATAGTGGTCGATGTGTGGAGTAATAGTAGTAGATGCAGGCAGGAGTCGGTCTACTTGTCTTGGACGTGATGCCTATATACATGATCATACCTAGATATTCTCATAACTATGCTCAATTCTGTCAATTGCTCAACAGTAATTCGTTCACCCACCGTAAAATACTTATGCTCTTGAGAGAAGCCACTAGTGAAACCTATGGCCCCCGGGTCTATCTTCATCATATTAATCTCCCAACACTTATTTATTACCTTTGCTTTTTTACTTTTCTTTTAGTTTACTTTGCATCTTTATCATAAAAATACCAAAAATATTATTTATCATATCTATCATATCTCACTCTTGTAAGTGACCGTGAAGGGATTGACAACCCCTTATCGCGTTGGTTGCGATGAGTTATTTTTTTTGTGTAGGTACGAGGGACTCGCGCGTAGCCTCCTACTGGATTGATACCTTGGTTCTCAAAAACCGAGGGAAATACTTATGCTACTTTGCTGCATCACCCTTTCCTCTTCAAGGGAAAACCAACGCAGTGCTCAAGAGGTAGCATAGGCCGTTGCCGCTGGATGAACAGGACCCCGAGGAGGCCGCCGCACCCCAGCTGGTTGGGGGTGGATGAAAAGGACCCCGTGGAGGCTCTATGAACAGGAGCCGGTGGAGGCTGGATGAACAGTAGCCCGTGGAGACTGGAGGAGGTCAACGGTGGATGAATAATAGCCCATGGAGGCTGGAGCGAGGCAGTAGACGGTGGATGAAGAGGACCCCGTTTCGACCGTAGGAGCTCCAACACAAATCAGTTTCCTCCGTTTTACGGTACGCCACACCCCTCCCAATGAACACGACCCTGTTTCGACCATAGGCACTCCAACACAAGTACGTTTCCTCTGTTTTGCGGTACATCAGACCCTTCCTAATGAACACGACCCCGTTTCGACCATACGCGGTCGAATAGAAGGCCCGTTTCCTCCGTTCTGTAGTACGCCAGACCTCTGATACGTCTCCAACGTATCTATAATTTTTGATTGTTCCATGCTATTATATTATCTGTTTTGGATGTTTATGGGCTTTATTATACACTTTTATATTATTTTTGGGACTAACCTATTAACCCAGAGCCCAGTGCAGTTTCTGTTTTTTCCTTGTTTTAGAGGTATCGCAGAAAAGGAAAATCAAACGGAGTCCAATTGACCTGAAACTTCACGGAACTTATTTTTGGACCAGAAGAAGCCCACGGAGTATCAGAGTTGGACCAGGAGAGTCCCGGGCTTCCCAGGAGGGTGGCGCGCCCACCTGGGCGCGCCCCCTGCCTCGTGGACAGCCCGGAGATCCACCGACGTACTTCTTCCTCTATATATATATAAAAAAAAATTCGAACAAAAAAAAAAAAAAAAAGATAAAAAAAAAATGGGGGTGCGAGTCTATACCATATCCCAAAACTATCAGGGGCAAGAATAGATGGGAGTTTGCCCGAACAACTCCGTAGCACCGGAAAACCAATATATAACGTCAACTGACCAACTCTTTCGTCGGGCTACGCCTGCAGAGGGGCGGAAATCCTCGTCCCGGATAGGCCATGTTGCATTCACGGCGCGTCTCTGCACCATGGAAGAGGAGGGAAGTATTGCTACTCGGTGGTGCGACATATACTCTCCGATGTGTCGAGGGCAGAGTGTGACGGACTAATCGCATTGAAGGCCATCATGTCGCAAGATTAGGCATCTTCACAAGAGCTCATCACAACTACATGTAATATAGAATAAAAGGGGAGATAACATAGTTGGCTTACACTCGCCACGTCAATCAAGTACATAAATAACATTACATCAACCAAACACTCATGGCCCGACTACGGCGCCAAAATAAAAGATAACCCAACATGCGACACGGTCCCGATCACCCCCAACTGGGCACCACTACTGATCATCAGGAAAGGAAACATAGTATCGTTGAGAGTCCTCGTCGAACTCCCACTTGAGCTCGAGCGCGTCACCTGGAGCGGAATCATCAGGCCCTGCATCTGGTGTAATAGTAATCTGTGAGCCAAGGGACTCAGCAATCTCGCACCCTCGCGATCAAGACTATTTAAGCTTAATAGGTATGGCAAGGTAAATATATGTGGAGCTGCAGCAAGCGACTAGCATATATGGTGGCTATCCTGTTCGCAAAAGAGAGCGAGAAGAGGAGGCAAAGCGCGAGCGAGAAACTAGAGAAAACCTGCGCAAGCATTACTCCAACACCGTGTCCACTTCCCGGACTCCGCCGAGAAGAGGCCATCACGGTAACACACTCAGTTGATTCATTTTAATTAAATTAAGGTTCAAGTTATCTACAACGACATTAACAAATTCCCATCTGCCCATAACCGCGGGCACGGCTTTCGAAAGTTCAAATCCCTGCAGGGGAGTCCCAACTTAGCCCATGACAAGCTCTCACGGTCAACGAAGGAATAGACCTCCTCCCGAGACGTTCCGAATCAGACTCGGTACCTCGGTTCTTCAAGACACTTCGACAGGTTAAAACAAATCCAGCAACACCGCCCGAATGTGCCGACAAATCCCGATAGGAGCTGCACATATATCTTTCTCAGGGCACACTCAGATGAACACTACGTACAACTAAAAAACCCTCGAGTTGCCCCGAGGTGGCGCTGCAAGTGGCTCTATTTGGACCAACACTCAGAGGAGCACTGGCGGGGGGTTTAAATAAGATGACCTGGCTCTCGGAAACCCAAGGGAAAGAAAAGGCTAGGTGGCAAATGGTAAAACCAAGGTTGGGCATTGCTGGAAAAGCTTTAATCAAGGCGAACTATCAAGGGGTTCCCATTATAACCCAACCGCGTAAGGAACGCAAAATCCGGGAACATAACACCGATATGACGGAAACTAGGGCGGCAAGAGAGGAACAAAACACTAGGCGAGAGGCCGAGCCTTCCACCCTTTACCAAGTATATAGATGCATTAAGATAACAAGATAATATAATGATATCCCAACAAGTAAATAAATGTTCCAACAAGGAACGGTCTCCAATCTTCACCTGCAACTAGCAACGCTATAAGAGGGGCTGAGCAAAGCGGTAACATAGCCAATCAACGGTTTGCTAGGACATGGTGGGTTAGAGGTTTGACATGGAAATTTTGGGAGGCTTGAAAGCAAGTGGTAGGCATCGTAGCATTGGCATAGCAAAAGAGCGAGCATCTAGCATAGCAAAGATAGTAGTGATTTCGAGGGTATGATCATCTTGCCTGCAAAGTTGTCAGAGTTGACTGGATCCTCGAAAGCAAACTCAACGGGCTCCTCGTTAGCGAACTCGTCTCCCGGCTCTACCCAAACAAGACAAACAAGCAACAAGGATACAATCAACCACGTGCAAGATCAAACAATAATGATGCAAAGATGTATGTTATGCGGGATGCGATGCGGGATGCAAATGCAAGATATGACAGGAATGCATGAACCTGGCCTCAACTTGGAAATCCAAGTGTGCCACTGGAAAGATGAGATGAAATCGCTTGAAAACGATATAAAGAACGCCGGAATCGGAGTTACGGTTTGGAAATGGCAAGCAATTAAATATGGCCACGTTCTGCGATTTACAGCAAGTAGCCATCTAAATGCAATGAGATGAACATGCTACACATTCAAACATGGCATCAAAATACATGGAAGGGACGCATTCATGATGCTTAACAAAATTCTAGCACTGAGCTACGGCCAATTCATCCATTAACAGGTTCAAACAAGCATGGCAAAAATGCATATGGTAAACAGATCTCAGACTTAGTGAAATTAACACTTGTCTGGAATTTCAGATCAGATAGCACTCTTCGGAGCAACAAAACTATATGCTACAGGACCTGAACATGGCAAAGTAAAGCATGGCATGGAGCTACTCAAAGAGCTTAACAAAAGTCCCTTAGTGACCTTGAGCCAAAAGGGATCAGAAAATACAATTTGCAAGCATGTGAACATGGCAAAAACATAATCAGTTCTCAGACTTAGTGAAAACTGGAGCATGCTGAAACAGATATCAAGTAGGCATGTTTACGAGCTCGATGCACTCACTACGGCAAGTCATGAAATAAGCATACACCCATCAAGAATACACAAAATGCAAGCTAGACATGGCAAGAACAATAGCATAGCATGCACGGATCAACTACAACATCTCGGCAAAATCGCTAACAAGTAGACAATCTGCCCAGATTCACGAAGTAGCAAAAGTAGAGCTCGATTGACTCAAGCTAGGGTGCTCCATAATTGCAAACAAAGACATGGATGGATAGAGCACTACAAGATTAACAAAACATCCTTACTGATCATCCTCAAAAGAGGCACGGATCACTAGGAAACAACATGAACATATGGCCATATGAGATAAACAGCTCAAGGACTTAGTGGAAATGCTAAGTCCCTGAAATCAGCATTACAAGTGCCTCACTTTGCAAGCTTGTGCTAGTCACCACACATCACAAAAATACATGGGTTGCACCTCTGGAAAGATGGCAAAACCCTTAACAAAACATATGTAGAGCTCATGGGCATATCATGCATACAAAAATCATGGCAAAAATGACAAATATCTAAATGGAGCAGCAGATCTGACAAATCTCAAGTAGCACTCTTCTAACAGCATTTTGGGCATCAAGATGAACTCAAATGAAAATGATGCAATGGAATGAAATGATGTACTCTCTGAGGACGAACATTTTGATATGCTATATGCCAAAAACGGAGTTACGGATGCAAAGTTACGATGCGATGAACAGGAGCATATGAGCTAGGGTTTCGGGCAAAAAGTCAACCGAATCTCAGATCTGGATCGGGTTTGCACGCGGTTCGAGGTTCGCCGGGAGCCCTGTTCGCCGGAGTTGCCGATGTTCGCCGGAGTTGTGAGGACGGCGCCGGACTTGCCGAGGGGACGCCGGATCTGGCCGGGCGGCGCGGGCGACGAGGGGAGCGCGGTGGAGGTGGCCGGGCGCGGGCGGCGCGCTGCTCCGGCGTGTTGTGAAGTTTTCAAGTTTTGGGTAACGAGGCAGGGGGCACGCCCAGGGGGGTAGGTGCGCCCCCACCCTCGTGGGCAGCCCGGGACTCTCCTGGTCCATCTCAGATTCATCTATGCATAGGGGTTGGCACATGTTTTCGTCTTGACTCTTCGGTAGAAACTTTGGGGCACTCTTTTAAGTACTTTGTGTTGGTTGAATAGATGAATCTGAGATTGTGTGATGCATATCGTATAATCATACCCACGGATACTTGAGGTGACATTGGAGTATCTAGGTGACATTAGGGTTTTGGTTGATTTGTGTCTTAAGGTGTTATTCTAGTACGAACTCTAGGATAGATTGAACAAAGAATAGCTTCATGTTATTTTACTACGGACTCTTGAATAGATCGATCAGAAAGGATAACTTTGAGGTGGTTTCGTACCCTACCATAATCTCTTCGTTTGTTCTCCGCTATTAGTGACTTTGGAGTGACTCTTTGTTGCATGTTGAGGGATAGTTATATGATCCAATTATGTTATTATTGTTGAGAGAACTTGCACTAGTGAAAGTATGAACCCTAGGCCTTGTTTCCTAGCATTGCAATACCGTTTGTGCTCACTTTTATCATTAGTTACCTTGCTGTTTTTATATTTCAGATTACAAAAACCATATCTATCATCCATATCTGCACTTGTATCACCATCTCTTCGCCGCACTAGC